>NC_141161.1:59467883-59737883 GCF_053477565.2 Lygodium microphyllum
TAGGATCTTCCAATAAGATAGTCAAATTATCAAAGCCAAAAGTATTAGGGGATCTTAGCTTTGTAAAGATTCTTTGCTTGATTGAAAACAATATACGAAGGATACTTGATTTTAAGTACCAACTCCTTATCCACATTTGGACAATGAGTGTGTTAGAAAATGAGAGAGAAAGTCTTGCAGACAAAGAAGAAAGACTATAGTTTAGCAATAAACTCATATTGAGAAATATCAGTCTTAATAGCATCCCTGCTCCTTATACCATTTTGGGATTGTATCAAGCCTTTCCCATCAAGAATGAATTGTTGGGAGTTAGTGAAAAAAAGAAAAAAAACCTGTTGCAAATGAGGAGGTGGATGAGGGGCGTGATGAGAGGGGGCGCAATATGGAGGGGAATTGGTCCACTAGGAGAAGAGGGGAGAAGAGAAGAGAGCCAACGAATGGTAAGGAGAGAGAGAGAGAGAGAAGAAACCTGGTTATGTTCAAAAGAATCTTGCTAATGCAAATCATGATGAAGAGTCTCGTGTCTAGTGTATAATTGTATGAAGAAGAAATCCAAAAACTAATCATCATATCAAAGAAAGGAAGAGAGGTGCCTTGAAAAGCTCAACGATTGGTGGAGAAGAATGTAGAATCAACTCTCTAAAGGCTTGGACAAGACACATAGATCATGACAGACATCAATATGATCCCAATTTCTCTTCCTTTCTTCCATCGCCTTCTTTGGTTATAAATGCCAACATGGAGCTTCAATACAACCAAGCAAACTGAAATGGCAGGCTGATAGAAGGAATTTTCGGCTTTCAATCACTCTATCTCACATGTAGTTTGGTGCCTAGATTGTCAAGATATTGAATTAGTCCCCTCCCCCTTCATACGTCACATGCCTCCAAAGACAAGATTTCGACTTACGTGTTTTCAAGTAAGCGCGACCTGTATAACAAAAATAAGTAGTATGAAGTTTTAATTTTCTTAGTTTATAATTTTTATTAAATGTCTCAAAACTTAATTTTTAAATTTGAATGGTTGCTAGCATTTATGTATGCCTGGTTATATATTTTGAAAATTTAAAAAAAAACAAAAAACACTTTAAAATGGCTTCAAAATGTTATAGATAAATTTTTATAAAATATCTAGTTAAAAAATTATGAGATTTAATATTTTTCTAATAAATTCTATACTCCTCAAAGTTTTTGAAATTTTTTTAGAATTGTTGGAAGAGATTTAACATGTTTTAAAAATAAAAAATGGTTATTTTAAATGAAAATTATAGTATTTACTGATAAAAATCATATTTTTAGCTCAAAAAATTAAAATATTTTAAGAAAAGATGAAATTATGGTTTTTGAAGTTTTATGAAATTTTCTTGGAGTTAAAGAAAGAGAAAATTAATTTAATATTATTTCTTTAAGAAAATATTTATATAAAATATGGTGTTTTTTAGAATATGAGTCCTCGAGTCAAGAGATAAGTAACCCTCCCATAAGATCTAAAACAACTACCGTGATACCATTTCAATATCCCAAAGGGTTAGTAGAATCCTCATGGAAAAAGGAAGTCGCTAGTGGGGCATCAGTCGAGGAGCCCACTCTCTTGAAGGAGTCAGATCTATACCTATAAGCAGTTCATGGGACCTTCATTTGTGAAGTGAAAGGTGAAAAGAAATTAACTTTCATGGATACAGATAGTACCAAATGTCACTTGAAGATGGGTATCAGTCTTTTAGAAGAGGAGTTGTCAGTCTTGCATGACCTATTAAAGGAGAACTTGGACGTGTTTGCATGGTCATATAAAGATCTAAAGGGGATTGATCCCATGGTGTGTCAATATCACATCGACCTAGAGCTTGATGTTAAACCTATGAGGCAAAGATAGAGGTGCGTGAATCCAAATTACTCAACCTTGGTGAAAGCCAAATTATTGAAGCTCCTTAAAGCTGAGTTTATCTAGTGGCCAATAGTGAATGGGTTTCGCCCATCATGGTAGCATCCATGAAGAATGGAAAGCTACAAATATATATGGACTTCCGAAACTTGAACTCTAAGAACAATAATCATTTCCCTATTCCTTTCACATACCAATTGTTGGACACAGTAGTTAGACATGAACTCTATTCCCTCTTGGATGGATTCAGTGGATACAATCAAGTCCATATAACAACAAAAGATCAATCCAAAATAACATTTACAATAGAATGGGGAACCTATGATTATAGAATGATGTTGTTTGGGCTCTATAACACTTCTGCTATCTTTCTAAGAGTGATGATAGTCATATTCCAAAATCACTTGCATGATTTCATTGAGGTATATCTAGATGACTTTTGTGTCTATAGCCTAATCCATGAGCATTGGGTACACCTGGAGTAGTGCTTTGACAGATGTTGAGAGTATGGGATCTCTCTCAACCTCGATAAATGAATCTTTGGAGTCTATTTAGGAGTTCTTTTAGGCCATATTGTCTCTGCACAAGGGATAGCAATAGACTCTACCAAGATTGAGAAGATTGCATCTCTAATAGCACCAACTAACCTCAAACAATTGAGGGGATTCATTGGCCATGTGGGCTATTACAAATGGTTCATTGCACACTTTGCAACAAAGTAGACCCCTTGCATAAGATTTTGAGGAAAGATGTAGAGTTTATGTGAACTATTGATTATGACAAAGTGTTCAACACTCTAAAGCAGTGTTTAATTGAAGCACCCATCTTACAACCTCCTAGTTGGATGAAGGCATTCCATGGGAACACTGATGCATATGTAGAAGGGTTAAGTGCAGTCTTATGTCAAAAAGGCTCCTTGAAGTTATCTACTACATAAGCCATAATGTCACTAATCGAGAAATGAACTACACAGTGATGGAGTTAGAGTACCTTGCAATGGTGTTTGCCTTGGAGAAATTTCGACACTACCTTGCTACTATTGATCCATTTAAAATTTTATGTGAACCACAAGGTATATCCTTCTTGATGAATAATATAGATGTAAAAGGGAAAATGATGAGGTGACTCATGTTATAGGAGTTTGACTTTGAAGTGGTTACCAAACTTGGTCACTCCCATGTCTTGGCTGATCATTTATCGCAAATCCCCTAGAGCGACAAAGGGGAGTAGGATGATCCAGACCTCCCTAATGCTTCCCTCTTCTTTGTTGAAACTGTAACCCCATGGTATGTAGATATATCCAATCTCTTGGCCACTCAACAATATCCTCTTAGCATCTCTAGTTGTGATAAGAAGAAGCTTGTGTTGGAATCAGCCCATGACACCCTATTAGGTGGTGCTCTATACAAGAAAGGCAAAGACGAAGTGTTGCGGAGATGTGTTGCGAGAGAGAAGATTGGGATAGTTCTAAAAGCATACCATGATGAGCCCTATGGAGAACACTTTGCATGAGAAGTGACAACTAGAAAAGGCTCTACTCGTGAAGGATATTGGTGGTCTACATTACTCAAAGATGCCTATGACTACTACAAACATCGTGATGCTTGTTAGCGGATGGGAAAGCTTACCCAAACCAGCGCTATGCCACTATAGCCCATCCTTTCCCTAAAGACGTTTGAGAAGTAGGATATTGACTTTGTTGGCCCATTGATCTGCCAACCAAAAGGAAGCAGAACGGATACATTTTGGTTTGTACAGACTATGTAATGAAGTGGTGTGAATCCAAAGCTCTCAAACACGATGACGGTAATAGCTGGCCATGTTTATGTACGAGAATATCATCACTTGCTTTGGTAGTCCCTTAGTGTTGGTAAGTGATAAAGGTACTCGATTTCTCAACAAGATTATGGAAGAACTAACAGATCTTTACAATATATGTCATCGCAAGTCCACACCCTACTACCTTAGAGCCAATGGCCAAGTCAAAGTTACCAATCACATTCTTTATTCAATCTTGACAAGGTCAATTGCTACACATTACCGTGATTGGGACAATCAACTTACAGAGGCCCTTTGGGTGTATAGAATCTCTTATAAGACTGTTATAGGACAGACACCTTTCTACTTGATATATGGCACAGACACCTTTCTCTTATAGGACAGACGCCTTTCTGGTTGGTATACGGCACAAAATCCATCTTCCCTATGGAGTTAGAGCCACCCTCTTTGCGAGTGGCTATGACTGAACACTTCGGGGATGTTGACTCAATACAATGCCATCTTTTACACTTGGAATGTTTGGATGAAATAGGCCGAATGGGCTTACAATATATGGAAGGCACGCACACTCGACAGAAGGCTTACCATGGCAATTTCATCAAGTATAAGGAATTCAAGGAAGGCAATCTAGTCCTCACCTATGATTCGGTACTAAGATTTGGCAAGTTTCCAGGAAAGCTCCAACAGTGTTGGATAGGCCCTTGCAAGGTACTTGATGTCAACCCTAATGACTCTATCCAAATATAGGCCGTGGATGCCTCTAAAGTTCCCTTTCCAATCAATGGCTATCACTTGAAAAAGTAATACCCTCCTTGGGGATCTTGACAATCACCAAGGATAGTCCCCCTCATCCCTTATGTGTTGATTGATAATGTTTTGCATATTGCTACTACTAGCTATCATTTTGCTTTTGGCAAGGTGGCTGATGCCTTCTGCCTCCTCAATTCCACATCTTCCCCTACTCTACTACCTTCTTGTCTAATCCCGCAACAGTAGCATGAATGATTTTGATAAGTAATGTTCTAGCATTGTGACTAGAGAGAAAGAAAGAAAGAAAGAAAAAAGAAAAATAAACAAAAATTGATTATGGGAGAAAAGGACTTGAGTCCTTGCCTTGTTGACCTACTCTTCAAGAAAAGGTGGAAACACCCTTGGGAGTAGGGAAAAAGACAATAAAGAGAAGAAAAAATAAAAATAAAAACTGTTATGGGAGAAAAGGAAGCAATTCCCTATCATAAGAGGCCTCGCTCTAAGAAAAGGTAGCAAACACCCTTGGGTGAGAAGCTGGTTGTGGAAAAGGTGGTAACACCCTGTAGTGTAGATCCGTTGAGTCTTTAGTCAATCTTCCAGGATCTAGTTTCAAAGCCACCTCCCTTGGTGCACTATGTCCTTTGACTTTCCATAGAGCATCTATTTCTTCCAACAGTAGATGACATGTTCCTATATTCCAGTACAAGTTCCTGATTTTGTCAACTACCTCCCTGGGTGCACCTCTTCATCAACTATGCAAGTTGACATCATCAACAATCCAATACCAATCTTCATTGACAACCCCTGATGTGAGCTTTCATCCTAACAAGATGGGGATGTGAGTATGGGATACCCTCTGTACTTATCAACAGAGTGTGAGAGAGAGGGGGTGGGGTGAGTGACTAGTCATTGCCCTTTAAATCCAAATGAGAAGTGAGATATGTGAATGGAGCTTTGCTTGCACGGGTTGGGCCTCTCAATGCATAAAGCACGATTTGTTCCTATGCATGGCACTATAAGGCTCCATGGCCTTCCTTCTTGCATATATGATGGCATAGGGGCAGGATGCACTATTACACCATCAATTGTGCACAAGGTATACAACATTAGTAGAAGTGTGTAAGAAGCTGGGAATAAGGATTTAGTGTAAATAACATTGATATTATGCCATGTCACACTGACATTGGTATAAAAGGAGAGGACATATAATTTTACATATCTTTTTGACACATTAATACAATTACAGTCTTTCTCTCCCATCTTCTCACAGCTTCTATGGCTTCTCCCTCTTTCCAGTCTTTCTCTCTCTAAATCTAGTCTTTCTCTCCTCGTCACTCTTCTTCTCTCTCTTCTTGCAGTCTTTCTCTCTCTTCTGCAGTCTTCTCTCTCCTCTTTCTTTCTCCCTAGTTCTCTCTCTGACAAGTGGTATTAGAGCTCTAGTTCTAATCCATTTAGTTACTTTACATGCTCAGTTACCATCATTTTCAGTTTTAAAATCCAAGAAGCTTCAAGAACACAGTGTGACAGGCACAAAAATGGAGGAGCACTGAAGAGCTATAGGTCAAGGACCAAGAGGACAGCAGTCAGGAGCATTAATGGAGTCCTTGGACCAAGATTGGAGGTTGGAATATCACATTTAGTAGGTCGTGGGTCATTTTTGGCCAATTTGGAAGGTATTTTCTTTAAAGACAGTGGTAAATGGAGTAGAAGAGGGGAAAGTCATGGTTACTTTTCAGGAACAGTCTTCTCTCTCTTCATTCTCAAGCTTGAGCCAAGCTTCCATGGAGAAAAACCAGTCAGGATCTCTTCTCTCCCATCTCCATTAATTAAAAGGCTTCTACCAGAGCCTCCCACGGACCTGAGAGCTTAAGTCTCCATGCTCTAGGCTTTTCACAGGGTACTCTTATGGCTCATAGACCATCATTTTATCATTTTATCTGCTCCTGTAGTTCTTAGATCACCTTGCATTGAACCAGAAGGGGAGTTGCAGAAGGTCTGCTGCCTTTCCCTTTTAGGCTTGTAGATCTTTCCTTGAAGGAAGTGCAGATGACGACGAAGAAGAAGGCATATGGTGAAGACTGTTGCACATACTGTTGTTGATGATGCCAAAGAAACATCTGGGGCCTGTACGTTGACTGTTGTTGAGCAGGCTGGTTGTATTGGCTTCCCTACTACTGTGGCTGACCTTTTTCCTTTAAACGTTTCCCTATAGCGACAAAAGGTTGAACATCCCCTCTTGTGCCTACAATAATCATGGCAATGCTAAGCTGTGACGGGATTGCCTTAGGTGGATCAATATAAACAAAGTCATCATCTAATTGAGTAGGTTTTTGATCCGGTACATCCAAATCAAACAAAAAAACTTCTCTGCTGGGCCAGGGACAGCATCACCATGGCTCTACTGCTTTTCTTTTTTAGTTTGAGATCTTGAAAAGAGAGGAGGACTATCTTCAAAATCATGTTTACTTGAACCTACAGTTGGAGCTGTTTTGCACCTGCTAAATGCTGGAGAAGGAAAAGGCGATTGTACTGGTGACATTGAAGCTGACATAGGAGAATTAATAGACACATGAGAACCCCATTCATTAGGCCATTGTTGTGGTGTTTGTTGGGGAGCATACAGCTGGATTCTGGGCCCAACCGCTGTTGCTGAGTTGCAAGATTGGCCTGCTACTGTGTGTATGGTGATGGATGAAGTTGTGTCAGGAGTGCTGCTAGGGAATCAAGGCGGACATGAGAACTTTCTATCAGCCCATGCCCAAGGCAACCAAATGCAACATACTGCAATTCAGCTGGACCTCGTCAGCCTTGCATGCCCCTTTCTACTCAGCAATCTCACTGCTTTTTGGAAATCTGATAGGGTTTCTGATGTTATTGAGCAGCAATCCTCTGATAATTGTCGCTGCCCTTGTTGTTGCTGTGATAGAATGTGCAGTAGGCTGTACGCTTTCTCCAAGCCTGCCATTACAGCATCCTGCACATCTCGATCTTTGTCCAGAAATTTTCAATGGGATGTTTTGCCCAGGACTCATTATAGAAGCCATGGTTGGGGGCCACTGACTGATGATGGTTTTTGGCTAGACCAGGCCCTGACTTTGAGATGGAAACACTTCCCTTGAGGGAGAAGATTCAATGGTTTGATCATCTAAAGATAACAACTCGGTAAAATTGCTACGTGGTTCTGCCGTATACACAGAATCTGGTTTTGGCAATATGGCATTGTTTTGGCCAATGGAATCATAGGCTGACAGGAAAACAACCAACAAATGCTTTGCATGTTGCATGCATGTTGGTCTCCTGGGGTATAGATTAGAAAATCTACTCCCATCAGCAAACGTGGAGGAGGAAATGCATCACATCCGACTGATTCTTGTTTGCGAAGCTTGGCACAGATCGTTTCACTGAGAGAATGTGTTTCTCCTAGGGTGTACATTGACTGATTCTTGTTTGCAAATGCTGACCACTGAGTAGCCTTTCTCGAGGCAATTTTCAATTGAAATCTGAGGTCTGTCAGAGTAGCTTGATTGATAGGATAGGGCAGAGGCTTCATAGTCCTGATATGCAAGCATCAACTGATGCAGATGTCTCTCTGTATGGGTCAAGCCAATTGAGAAATCAATTTTGACACCTTTTCTATCATTAGTGCTTTCAACACATTGGACAGCTGCTATTTGATGGACACCAGCTTTTGTGCATCATCAGTAGGACCACCAGCAACTTCGTCAGTTACATACACTACACACGCTATCCTTGGATTGTGAGTCCAAACCTCAGCAGCAACAACATTGCACTTGAGGCTCGTGAGAACATCAAAGATAACTGATAGCAATTCTGGTCGATCAATGCCAGTCAACTTTATGGATGTGTGTTCAGCAATCGATTGAACACCCACAGCACCTAAGCTCAGGAGGATGCTGATTCACAACATGATGTACTCAAATTGATATGGAAATGGTTCATATGAAGGCGTTTATTTCAGTCTTAGCAGAAGCAAATCTATGTCTGACCGCTATAAATTCAAATCAAAAGCGAAGGGTAGTACATCTGTGGCCAGGGATATCACTCTCCAGTTTGCCGAAAGTATCTTGATGATCGTGGTCACGCGGTTGCCAATTTCAAAAGATCTGGCATACCATTGAATGTATTGGTATGCAATGTTGCAGGATGTTAAATGGCATTCTTATATTGCTCAAGCAAGGTCACAAAGCCACCAACATTACTGTGAGCATATGCAACAGGATTCTGGACTGCAGAGGTGTTGATGTGGGCTTATGAGGTATCAGGATATTGACTAAGAAATGCTGCTCAGCCTTAACTAAAATTGTCTAGTTAGCAGTGATGAATGTTGAGTCTCCATAGTGACAAATGCTGTCTCCTTGTGATGTATGGAAACTTTAGTTCAGATATGGCTATTTGAAACTATGGCATCAGTACATAGCAACTGGAAGATTGTCTTATCATTGGCTTCTTTGCTGTGCTTATGTTGGCCAACCATATAATCATAGCCTGAAGTAATACATGCATCAGTTATAGACACATCAGTTATAGCAGCAGTCTTGCAGAACTTGGTATCATCGAAAACCTCAGAGGTTTGGTGCTGAACCAGTTCAGCCAGAGAAATATGGGCTAGAAGAAGGGGGTTCTAAACATAGTCAGAGAAGCAGCGGTTTTTGATGCATATGTATGTAGCAATGGGCAAGTGAATGCAGGCTATGATTGTAGTTGGGGTTCTATACGAGAAAGGATGTGAAGAAGTGTTGATAATAGTGAATTATTTGCTTGCAACATCAGACAGTGTGTTTTGAGAGTGCTCTCAATTCTATTTGTGAGTATTCAAGGTTCAACAAGGTCAAAGTTGGATCTACAGACCTCTTACAGACTCATTCAAAATAGGACAGGTTGTAGGTAGTTTCAGTCAACCAACTTTGGGGTATCATAACTTTTTCTAACCTACTCTGAAATTTATTGTTAAGAGCTCTATTCAAAGAGGAAAGTGTTAGCTTCAATTTGAATCAAAAAGTTTGTCAATCGGAGCTTTCAGTCAAAAGTTATGGCTGATTTAGTACCTATAGGTACTACAGGACTGCACTTTACACAGACATGGAAACAGAGTATTATGGGTCTAATTAGAGATGTTGCTTCTAAGAGGGTGGATATTCCTTTGGTAGACGTTATGAGTACTTTGGCACATGCTTTTATGGCTTATGATGACTCTCAAATGGCATTGGAAGAGATAGATGTGAGTCTAGTTGAGCAAGTACTTATCCATCAGTTGCAACATCTCAGTTGGTTCAGCAAGGTGTAATGCAGACTCTTATCAATCTCTATGATAACAGTATCTTACAAGAATGTATATGCAATGCTGAAGCTAAATGCATGTTGTTGGGATTACTAACCATGGAGAATGTGGAGCCTCAAGCTGATTTGTGGGCATCAATGAAGTACTTTTGTAGCAGCGATACTACTCTTTTGCAGTCTTTTCAAGGCAAGGATGTATTACATTGGTTGATATCATTGCTTAATCAATCTTCTCAGCAACAGTTAGAATATGCATTGGTATTGCTTTCTACTCTCTTTGCTGAGATTGATGACAATGAGTGGGCTACGACAGTTCATACACCTCCATTGGTTAGCAAGCGATCATGGAATTCATTAGAAGGACAGCTAGCATGGGAAATATTGGATGTTGGTACAAATTCATTGGTCCAACTTCTTGGCAAATGTTCTACCAAGTTAGCGGAATATGTTGCTTTCATCCTGATTCGTATCTCTATTTACCATGAAGGAATTTGTGATTGTGTAAAGATGGCTATTAACCTTTTGCTGAAAAATGCTTTATGGAAAAAGAAAATGCTTACAGCAATTGCTACTTGGTGTATTAACCTCAAGGACCGGGTTCCGCCTACTCTACAACATGTGATTCTTTCTTTTGAATACTTTGATGCTGCTTCTATGTCCAAATCTGCAAAAGTAAATCATGGACAACAAGTACACTTGGTATAAAGCTAGAATGAAGAGAATTATTCCATAGATCTTGGTCAGCAAATCAATGGGAATCAACCAATTGCAGTGCTGAACTCTTTGTCTCCTCAAGGTCAACCATATGAAGAAGACCAAGCTGATCAGCAAGTTGATGTTGTAGTTGAAGCCAATGTATATGAAGATCACTTGGTAAGTAATCAGCCTTTTGGACCATCTAAAGAGGAATATGCATCTACTGAAAATGAAGACTTTACAGTTCTTGATCATGCTTATGATGGACTAGTTGAGGATATGCATCAGTTCACACTCAATCAGGATCTACCTCAACTAGAAGAAGAGTTAGATGCTTATGACCATGGTTATGGCAACTTGGATAATGATTTTGATGATTGGTATGCTGATAATGAGGATGTACATGAGACTCATGATGGTTATAATATGACAGATGATGGATATGCATATGGTGATGATTATGGGGATCTTTCTTCCTACCCATTTGACCTAGGTGGTCAAGATTACGAGTTTGATGACAAATCTTCTCCTCTTGATCATTATTATGATGGTATACCTTTTGATCCAGGAGGTTTTGAGCAAGATTTTGCACTTTCATTAGGCCAACGTCCATATTGGGGTTCAGAATTTTCATCTTTGAGAGGTTTATTTGGCTGAAAATTAGTCCATTTATATTTGGTTCTACTGCAGACAGTTTCTGGACAGCTTATTGTTTTGGTTCAGCTTCAATACTTGTTTGATTACAAAAGAAGGATATCTATTTGGGTTGCAAGTATGTCTAATGAGTTTTCTTTTGACTCATAGCACACTTGATTTGGATATGCCCATCACAAGATATCTCCATTTTACTACAGTAGGTTCTATAGTAGACATCAAGCTGTCTATCTCTTGCAGGTGTTCTTTCTTGGAGTTATGATGGTTTAGTTTTCAGTTTCATCATTTCAAAATGGATGTTCATATGGCTTATTCACTTTTTCACTTATGATCCTCTCCATTACTTAGTACAAACTAGTGCTTTTCCTATTTTTGTAGCCCTTGTATCAGAGTAGTACTCTGCTTCATCTATCCTTTTCTAGTCTTTCAGGTTTGTTTTTGAGGATAAATTTTTTTGGGAAGGGATGGATTGTAAGAAGCTGGGAATAAGAATTTAGTGTAAATAACATTGATATTATGCCATGTCACACTGACATTGGTATAAAAGGAGAGGACATGTAATTTTACACATCTTTTTGACACATTAATACAATTATAGTCTTTCTCTCCCATCTTACTCACAGCTTCTATGGCTTCTCCCTCTTTCCTATCTTTCTCTATCTAAATCTAGTCTTTCTCTCTCCTCGTCACTCTTCTCTCTCTCTCTTCCTGCAATCTTTCTCTCTCTTCTGAAGTCCTCTCTCCTCTTTCTCTCTCCATAGTTCTCTCTCTGACAAAGTGGTAGTAAGAATTAAATCAATGGATGTCAGGAATTGGGTTGCCCTCATGTATTCATCAACAAAGCATGAGACAGAGGGGGGACTAAGTGTGATTGATTTTTCATTCAATCAATTGAGAGGTGAGATGCGAGGGACATCACAATATTGGCGATCAGGTACGTTTCCATTTCTTGATGCTACATGGAATGGGCCTTTGCCATCATCACAGGACACATCACTCTATTTTGTGCATTACACGATAAGGCTCCTTAGCCTTCCTTCTTGCACCTATGCCAAATGGGTTAGGATGCACAGATGTACCATTAATTGTGCATGCTAGCATACTTCCACTACATCATTCTCCATGTTGAATTCTAAAACAGGCGTGAGATATGGATCCCATTCCACTCCTCTCCAAGCAATGTGTGTTATGGAGTGAGTGACTGATCTATCATCTCAACATGAGTGACTGTCGATATTGCATGTTGTATTCTTCACCAGCATCGATGGCTTATTAGGTCTTCATCAACGATGCTACCTTCCTGGGTAATGTTGCATGGTCCCTACCATGTTGGAAGCATGTTGTGGGGTGAGCCTTGGTACCTCTTGTGGATGACTTTGACTCTCTAGCGCATCTTGACGATCTACATCAAAACCAACTCAATGGGCCAAGCGTTTCTAAGTCTATCTCTTGTGTTCATTAATGTACATATCATGTCTTAAGTGTGGGGATGTACAGGTATGGGTTATGGTCAAGTGTTAGGCTCTTGTTGATTAGTTAAATTGATATGTTCACATTTTAAGTGTGAGGATGCGTCCCTGTATGTCTCGTTTGCATACATTCATGAACACCCTGCTAATTGATCATTACATGATCTCTTGTTTTCTTTATGCCCTATTGAGGTCCCTTCCTCACCCACCCACCCTATTCTAATCCATTTCCATGGTCTTTTCTTGCCCTTTTAGTCATTTCACCATTTGGCTTATCATTCATGTGAGCATATCTTACATTTATCAAAATTGCAATCTGGAAACCTTGTTTGTCCCTTTGAATTGGCCACTTTTCATGTTTACTACCCTCTGTTCTGAGCAACGCTTCATCCGTTATTAAATTTTGAAGAATTTTATGCAAATTGGATGTGTTTCCATGCGAATGAACATTTTTTGTGTTGGAATTATAGTTTGATGTGATAGCCATGATCTTTCCTCTTTCTTGGACACTTTTTCTTTTTACAGCCCATTTTGCAGATGCACGAATTGGTCGTTATTTATTTTTGTGTGTTTGCAAGCTTACTTTTACGTGATTTTTACTATTTTTTCATGTGAACATGCTCTTTTCTCATTGGAATGGCATTCTGTTTGGATAGCCTTGAGCTATTAGTCCCCTTGAATATGTTTTCTTTTTTCCCTTCATTTTGACTTGTTAATTTTTTGTATTAATATTTAAATGTGTTTTTCTACGTATTTGGCCTCTTTTTCCATGTGAACGTGCCTTTCTTCTACCAAAATCTCATTCTAACTTAATATTCCTATCCAACTCATTAATTTGAATATTTTTCCTTCTTGCTGCAATTGATTCTGACTTTTTGATTTTTTTAAATTAATTTTTTATTACGTTTTAAGGTTTACTTTTCTATTTTTTCATGTGAACGGCTATTTATGTTAAAATTGTGTTTTGACTAGATAGGCTTGTGTGACACCTTTTTCTAGACATGCTTTTTTTTGGGCACTTTGTTTTGATTGACAGATTTTGCATTATTAAAAATTTTGGTGTATTTTTGTTCTTTTTTAATGTGAATGTTGGTTTTTGCCTCATCTTACATGCCGGGGCATCCACCGTGTCATGTCCATTTGCTCCCGCTTCCCTTGCTCCCCTCCGATCTTGTTGCGACAAATTTTTTTATCCTGCCTTGGTTGGTTTGCCAGATGGGGGGCACGCTTATTTTTTAATGTGATTAAAAAAAACAAAAAACACAACATAAAATCTCAAAAACTAAATAATTAATTAACAAATAAAATAAAAAACTCCCCCCAAATTGTTCCCTCCCATACCCACACCCACTCCTCTCTCCTCTCTTCTCTCTCTTCTCCTTCCTTCTCTCTCTCTCTCTCTCTCTCTCTCTCTCTCTCTCTCTCTCTCTCTCTCTCTCTCTCTCTCTCTCTCTCTCTCTCTTTGTGTGACATAGCCTTTGCTCCTCCCTTCTCCCTCTCCTCCTCTCCTGTCGCCGCGTCCTCCCTCCTCCCTCCTCTCTTCCTCTCCTCCTCTCCCGCCACCACCTCCTCCCTCCTCTCTTCCTCCTACCCCTCCTCCTCCTCCTCGGCTCTCCCTCCTTTCCACCTAGCCGCCTTTCGCCCACTCTGCTTTCACCTTTCCTCCCTCTCTCGCTGTGCCGCCACCCCCATCCTACCCTCTTGGCCTCCCTCATGCCGACCGACTTCCTAGCCTTCCCCTGACCTCGCCAGCTCCCCCGCCCCACCATTCTAACCTATCCCCCCCCACCTGCCTACCCAACTAACCCCCCCACCCAGCCAGTGTGCCACCCCCCACCCCCAACCCTTCCTACTCCCCTAGCCTCATGAGCCCCCGCCTACCATTCCTCCCCATCCGCCTGACTCGCCAACCTTTCACCTCGCTTGGGCTATCATAGTTGTCGCCCATCCCTAATTCCATCCCCCCTTAATCCCCGCCTTCCCATCCCTAATTTCACCCCCACTTAATCCCCTTCACCCATCCCTAATTCGATTTCCCCTTAATCCCCGCCCGCCCATCCTTAATTCCATTCCCCACTTAATCCCTACCCACCCATCCCTAATTCCACCCCCCCTTAATCCCGCTCACCCAACCCCCTTAAAACCCTTTGATCCCCCCACCCTTAATTCCACACCCCTAAAACCCTTTGACCCCCCAAACCCTTTGTCCCCCCTTTCCCTTAATTCCAACCCCCCATCACCTCCACGTAAAAAAATATCCATTTTGCCCTACCTTAACAAAACACCCAAAAAAATTTGCCTTCCTGCCCCCTGCCCCCAAAAAACTTTTCCCCCACTTGTTCACGTTTGGGCTTGTGTCGTGCACCTTTTGTGGTATTTCTTTTTCATGTTGGGGTTTTTCTTCATGTTTCTGCATGCCTTGTTCATGTGGATTGTGTGTGTTTGTTCTTTCAAGGTCGATTGCATGTGGATTTTCTAGTTCGCGCGTGTGTGCCATTTACATCCCCATTCACTTGTGAGGATGTGCATGTGGTCTTCCCTGAGTAGTGGATTTGCTACTGTTCACATGTTGTATCATCGGTACCTGCCTTTTACTCGCATCATTATTAACTATTAAAAAAAACAAAAAACCAACAAAAATTTGTAAAAATTCATAACAAAATTCAAATTAAATGGGGAAAAATTGCTAGAAATTCACACAAAAAAGCCAATTTTTTTTGGAAATTGGGACAATTCATTTAAAAGGGGAATTTTCAATAAACAATTCAAGAAAAAAAATACATTTCATTAAAATTAGTCATTTCATCGATAAATCTATAACAATTCATACAAATAGCTAAAATAATTTAAAAAAATTCAAACACACTTACTTACTTAAATTCCACCCATTTTTAATTTCTTTCCACCAACATTACATTATCATTGAAAAATACTAAATAAACATTAACACAAACATAACACCCAAAATAAAAAATAAAAAAAAGCACACAAATCAACATATAAAAATTGAATAAAATATAATCTAACTCCCATACACTTTACATAAATAAAATCTACCAAAACAAGTAAACTGTGAGTACAATCACACTCTCTTAAATAAAAAAAATCATAAATAAAAAAGAACATAAGAGAACACATAAATGCACTTATTGAGAAACAAAATAAAATACCATTAAAAGAGAGAGAGGAAAAAAACCATAATTTACAAATTAAACTTGATCCTCTTATTGTTTTGAATGATGGGTATTATCCCTCGGATTTTTTAACCATTGTTTAGGTGGTCGATTCTCTGTGGTTGACCCATTGCACTCTTGTTTGTGGATTTTTTCTCGACGTGAGAGTCATATTGGTTTTTTTCCAATGTGCCATCAGACTTTGCAAGTGCTACATACACATTACCAGGTTCCATTTTCTTTTCCCTTCTTTATGTGCACCATAACACATGTGTAAATGTAAATAAAATTAACCCAATGGCTGGTGCACCCACAAAATTAGTAGAGTGCATGCCATAAAATTTTAAATTAAAATCAATCGAATGTTAACTTTTAAAAGGAACCCTTGCCATTGCATGAGCACATGGCACAATAACCCACATAATTTTGTAAATTAAAATTTACCCATGATATCCACAATGCACATGCACACACGCTTCAGACACATTTAATTTGTAAATAAAACTAACCCTCACCATCACACATGCATGCATTGCATTGAACATCATATAATTTGTAACAAGGAATTGCATTAGTAGAGACCAAAGTCTAGTCTAAGTCTGAGTGGGTTTGGGTTACGTAATCCGATTCACCATGCATTAATGGGTAATTTAATAATATATTGCAAAGTAATATTTTCACCCATAAAAGGAATTTGTGTAGTTCTTACCTACCCACCTCATCGCACTTTATGTTGATGACATGTGCTTACAGGGTTTGGGTTTATTAGTCAAGGTCAAGTCCTATCTATTGCCAGTGGTTCCATCATGAGTCTGTTGTTATGGTTTCTTTGCTTAAGTTCAAGTTAGGGATATGATATGATATGATCATATTTTATTTGGATTGCCTGATTATAGGGGATTAGGGTGCCTGTTTGTTTGTGTAGCATGAAGCTTTTGGTTGCACATGTGCGTAGGTCATGTTGAAATTTTTCCGTAGATTGTGGATTGCTTGGGGTTGTTTGGTTTAGTCTTGTCCGTTTTGTTCTTTTCCTTAAGTTTTTTCTATCCTAGTTGTGGTTTGTGTATTGGTGTTTTGCAAGAATTTCCTCTTTTATTTTTCTAGTTTTGTGTATTTTTACTTAAATAGTTTGAATGGCACCTTCTAAACCTCCTACACTTATGATCTAGTATCTTCCCCTTCTAGTCCATGACTATTCTCTCCTATTGGATGCTTATTGCATTCATAACACTATTCTTCATCTCTTTGTGGCCCTAAAATTCCCTCTAATGGATGCAAAGCTGTGTTACTCTTTTCTAGAGACTTACAAGAAGCTTTTGGGCTTGGTTTATGGCCGTTGATTCTATTTATCCCCTACTACTGTCAATGAGGTCTTATTCCTGCCTTTTGCAGCTTCCCTTGTGCCTAATGGTAACCATTTATTATCCACTACAGAGATTCTTGCCTTGTTGCAAAAGGAGACCTCTACTCCTTTGGTAGCGAATAAGGTTATCACTAGTTCAAGAGTCTCAGTGGGCACATATTTCCTCTACATGTGGAAGTAGTTATGCCAAATTCTCCAGGACCGGTCGGGCAAGCCTGCATCTGAATGTTTGTCCAGAGAACTATTCACTGCGTTTGTCAGAGTCCTTGAGGGAGTTAAGTTTAATTGGACAACCTTTCTCTTAGCTAAAACGGATCAACATTTTTAGCGTGTAAAGAAGGGTCAAGTTAGTACTATTTCCTATGGGGTTTTTTTGTAGAAGATCATTCAATTGGCACCTCCTCCAGGTGCATCTCTATGCACGATCTTGTTCTACTTCCACAACAGTCTCCTCCTTTTGATCCTTCTCCTTCTATGCAAGCCAATTTCGATTTAGCAGATGTTCCCCATGACAGGATCATTCAAACGAAGTGGTACACACAAGGTCCTTCTGATCATGTCCCTCTTCCAATCCCTGTGGTATATATTCCAATAACTAAGGTGTTTGGTAGCTCCCTTTCCCCATTCTTGCTTGTCCTTATTTTTTTGTGGTACAACAAGAAAGCACACTGAATTCACAAATCCTTCATCCCTCTAGATGTTGATTAATGACACCTTGTTTTCCTAGCTCATGTCGAATGTTCAAACAATAATGGAAACAACTTGGACTTCTTGTCTCTAGCCTATTTATATAGGAGTTTCTGCCTCTTTCTATGATAAGGTGGATTCCTTGACCTATCAGTTGAGTAAGGCACTAGAAGATTTGGCTTTAGAAAGGTTTTCCTTTAGTGACGTCCATACGCAAATGCAAGGAGCCACTATTGTAATGAATTCTCAGAAAGCTACCATTAGAGACATGGAGATTAAAATTGCAAGCTTAGAAGCAGATAAGGTGTCGATGACTAAAGAAAAGAATGATTCTTTGGCAGAGATGCTTACTTTGGCCATGAAGCTTAGTGTTTGTGAGGGTGAATTGAAATATGCCCAAGTGATTGTGGAATCTCAATAGAAGCATATTGATACGTTGTAGTCTAAAATAGTTTCCCTCTCTGTTCCCCCTCCTGCTCTTGTTTGATTGGCATCCTCCTTTAGATGATGCTATCATTGGTCCACGCCGTTGACAATTTACTTTTTATAAGTCTGATACCCAATAGTTGCGTGCTAAAGTGTTGCAACACATTGTTGATAATCCCTTGTTTATTGAGAATTTCTTCCAAAATTTCAAATTCCATTGTTCTATTTATCCTCATGATCCTCATGATCTTATTTCTTATTCCCTTATTGCCACTCACCTTTCTTCTTATATTCATCTTCTTACCACTAATCCCGATTACATTCCTCTTTTATATTTTACCCTTGCTTCATTCCCTCATATTCTAGTTTTTACTCCTTGCTATTTTATTGTTGTTGATCCTACTCCCTCTTCTCCTCTTACAGATCCTTCTCTTGTTGTTCCTCCTATTCCTTCCACCTTTTGTTCAGAATCACTTAAAGCCCTTTTAATATCATTTCCTCCATTTCCAACATCATTATTCTTACACTTTCCCTCTTTCTATGATCTATCATATCCACCTCTTCAAATTTCTACCCTCATCCTTATTCCACCTCCTATAGACTATATCAATCTTCCACCTTAGTATGTATTGGATACTCCTAGATTTGATAATGACATCCTTCATCGATGATAGTGGACTTTACATGATTCTGTTGCAGGACTTGTATTTAATTGGCCTCTTATTCCTGGGTCTTGAGAGACTTCTTCACCATGTTTAAACTCCTATCTTCAATTTGCTCGTTAGTCTGCAGATACTTCTGTATACCTTGCTGCACATTTCTGTTGGTATCTTGGATTCATGCATTAACAGTCCAATCTGAACACTTGAAAGACCATTCCAAATTTGACAATAAATCCTAATGAGGAGATGTGATGTATTACTTTGCACATGCATTTTCTACTAGATTCATTATCTTGTTAGAAAGGATGTGTTGTCTGTAGTTCCTTTAGAATGCACCTCTCCATTTTGTTGATAAAAGAAAAACCTTAGAACGTCTCAAGTTTAGCATGAAGTTTAAGAAGAAATATCTTCATCTTGCATAGCAGTGGTGTAGTCTTTGGAGGTATCATCTTTTTAATGAAAATTCTCTTTCTTTTTAGCCCTCTATTTTTGAAGACTAGTACCATTCATACTACATTTTATTTTGTATTTATGGGCATTGTGTTCTATGTTCTGTGACGTGTGTTGTGAGTATATATCCTTGTCATGAGGAGATGATGAAGTTGAAGATGATTGAAGCTAATGTTGATCAAAGTTGGTTGGAGATTGAAGTTAAAGATTGTTTGGATGACTATGTGCTGCAATGCAGATTCCCTTTATATCCTTTACTAATTTGTTTGGTTCTAGTTTAGTATACTAAGTATTGATTTGTACTTTAAGGTGTTTTCTTTTCGTCAATTTGTTTGCTAGATTTAGGTATTTTTGAAGTTTGATGGGTTTAAGGTTGGTTCTTGAATGTTGATTGATTGATAATGAAGATAAAGTGGTGAGTTAGTATTTTGAGGTTTTTTTCTCCTTTTCTAAGGTCACAAGGACACTCCTTGATTAAATGTAGGGATATGTTGAGTGTTAAAACGACTGTATTTTTAGTTGTTTTTAATTGATTTTTGGTTGATACTAGGGTATGTTGATTGAATTTAGATGACTTTATAAGTATTTTGGGATAGTTTGAGTATATTTGGGAGAGTCATGATGGTTTTTTATCGAGATTTAATGTTCTGATAGGTTTTGTGATGAGTCTGCTGTTTGGTTCTGTTATGGTTTGTTTTGTCTCTATTTTGATATGTTTTCTTTTTGGTGGTGAGGTTGAGACGATGAATGAGTCTTTTGAAGATTGATTAAGAGTATGTTAAATGGTTTTGGACGGTGAAGTGGTTTTGGTTGAAGCTATATGGTTTTTATCCTTTTTGTTGACCCTTTGTTGAGCTTTGTAGAGCCTTTGTCTCTGTTTTGTTTCTATTCTATTTGCTCTATGAATGTTCAATGGGATATATGTTTATCTTGGGAATGCTTTATAATCTTGGAAGAGGAAGAATGTAAGCTCAAAATAGCTTGAAGAAGTAGCTGAAGAAGACTTGAAGTGAAGATTGAAATGACATTGATAGTAGTGAGCTCTCAAGGAACAATGTAGTGGCTTTGGTGACTCTTCATATTAGACATACCTCTTGGGAGGGGTATCCTTGACCAAGAGAGAATCATTGAGGAGTATTGATTGTAATTCCATTGTACTATTGAGTGAGAATATGTGCAAGAGAGATCAAGTGTGAGAGATAGTCATTTCTATGCTAAAAACATTGTATCTATATGAGAGACTATTAAAACAATGAAGACATTGAAAATGGATACTCTGTGATGAAATTCCATTCAAAGTGGAATATTCTTTTGTGTTTTTGTGATTCTTTGATGGATTCTAAGATTGAATATGAAGAATGTGATTAATGTTGTTAAAGAAAAAGTCATCGAAGATTCTTTCTATGATGATGTGTGAAGATTTGTTGTGCTTGGTGTTCTTTTTCTTATTGTGGTTACATAAAGAGTGAAAACAAGCTTGTTGATGAATACAATATAGATCTTCTTGTAGTAAGATCCATGTTTCTTTGGTGTTCTCTTGAGAGCTCCACATGGCTTAGAAGCGAGAACCATAACCACAATTGACTTATTCTTTATGGCCTTTGAAGAGAGTTTGCCCTGAGAGAGGTGATCAGTATTGGTTGCATGTTTTAAATGTGACACGTTAAGAGCCCCATGAGAATGCTTGAGCATATATCAAGAAATTAAAAGAGGTGTTTTACAAATTGCAAGCCTCTATTCCTATTCCACTTGCTATCCAATTGCAATACTTTTTACATGGATTGGACTTCATCATCCAAGTGCAGTCGAGTAGTGTTACTCTTGCTAATATCGACACTACTCGACAAGTGGCCTACGCATCTAGAACAAACCTAAATTCAAGTCTAGGTCATGGTAATAATTTGGCATTGACCAATGGAAGTCAAGGTGTGACTAGTACACCTATGACCAATTCAAATGGAAGAGGAAGCATCATGCAGAATATACCTATGTTTTTGGCTCCTCTGAATGCTGCTATATCGATGGATAGCCAAATGGTTCCATTAAATACTAAAATAAAAATGATGAATCCTAATATCATGCCAATTAATCAATGATCAATCCCTAATCAGGCAGTTAGTTTAGCTGAACGACAAGCGGATGATCACAATTATGAGTCTAATGCATCAAATGTTCTTGGCAAAGATAAGGACATGATGAAACATTATATTGATATGATAATGGAGCTATATCAACAAATATCTATAGATGTTAATTTCCTAAAGAAGCAGCAAAACTTGATAGGAAGTTGATGTTTTGAAGAGAGTGGTTCATCAAGATTTAGTTGTAAGTGGTCTAACAGTCAACACTTTTCAAGAAACTACCCTAATGTCAAAAGCAACATATGTCGAAAGTCTAGCCATCTAGCTAGTACTTGCTAGAGTAATATCAACTCTCTTTAGCAAGAAAGTAAGAAACCAGGTCCAATTAATTGTCGAACATAAGGGTATAACCTTGAGCAAGATGAAGGACCAAAGTAAATATTACAAAGCAGAAAAGCTATCGTAGAAGAGTTGCCTAGTGATAGTGGTGTCAGCCTTATCGAAGCTGTGCGTGTCAACACCATTGAGGCTTCCAATTTACGATGAGCCATTACAAGAGGACAGAAGGTTGAAGGCATTAGAGATAATGTAAGACCTATTGAGGCAAACCCCTAAATAGGATGATAAGGGGATGCAATGTCCTTAATCTTGATGTGGAAGCCGGTCCTCTAAAAGTTGTTGGTGGCAAAGGTGAATCCAATAAGGAGTTGCCAAAGAAGAATGTAAAAGCTAAGAAAGAGGCATCTAAGCCTATTCAGTTGACTAAGGGAAAGAATGGTCTGGTGGGAGAAGAGAACCATTGCTAATTATCATGAATTTGACTTAGCCAATTCTCTTTGCAAGGTAAAGCCTGATGTGAACCTCCTATAGTTGATCAAGTTATCCCTAGGAGTGTGTAAAGAGTTTAAGAAGATTCTTCACACTAGGTATATCATCAAACCCTTGGGAATAGCATGTGTGGGAGATGATTAGTTTGAACATGCTAAAAAGCATTGTCCAAGGGTAGTAGCATATGTTGATGGCATATTAGTGGATCATGCCATTGTGGATATGGGATCCTCCATCAACATTATGAGCTCAGAATTGATGGAAAGGCTGGGACTAGAAATCCAAAAGGATACCTCTACAATTCTTTGGATGACTGATGACAGTTTAAGACAACTGGAAGGTTGCATTACCAGAGTTCACTTGATTGTTGCTAATGTGAAATGCATTTTGGACTTTAGGATTATTAGGTTTGTAGGGCAGTCAAGCTATCAAGTATTACTAGGAAGGCCATGGATCTTGCAATCCTACTATCAAGTTGATATATCCTTTGGTCCTTTGATTTTTGACAGAGATACCAGACCTGTAATAGTGGATGCATATCTTGAACTCTCAAAGTGAGAGAGTACCTTTATCTTCGACAAAATTAGATGCATGAGAGGATCCTTTTGGCAGTGAGATTGCATAAAGCGATGAATCAAGAGAGGGATCCACTATAGATGATGTCTATCACATGAATCTAAATGAGCCAATAGAAGCTCAAAATAGAATCAAAGATGTGGATGTGATTAAGCTAGATCTCGGTACATTGGATGAGCCACGACCGATTAAATTAGTATCTATGCTTAGTCTAGAAAAGAGGAAGGACCACATGTCCTTGATCCAAGAATTTTGTGATATTTTTGCCTAGAGCTACGAAGAGCTAAGGAGTATTCCTCCTAGTTTGGCTATGCATACTATTCCCTTGATGAAGGAAGGTAGTCATCTTGTTTGACAGAAAGTGAGGTGTGTGCCTTTTGAGCTAAGGGACGGGACTATTTGAGGAACTACAAAAATTGTGTAAGAGTCTCCTAATATTTCCTATACAACATGTTGAGAAATGAAAAATGATGTATACTCCAGGAAGAGATGTCATGAATCCCATATGCACAGTGGAGAACAAGGGAACCATTATGAGCCTATAAAGTGATGTACCTTCTTATCATTCAATGATGGAATACAACTGTACTTTGTCCTTTCAGTCATAGTCAGTATCATATTCAAAATTGTGTTTATGAGTCCAAGCTTCCATCTTGGAATCTAATTCACTTGAGAAACTGTTGGTCTATCTAATCTATGTCAAACATTGTCTTTGTGTTCAATTCGCCATAGCCATGCTCTAGATCCATGCATTTCAACGTGATATCAAAGCTCAACTGAGCATGGCACAGCTCCATACACTGCTTCTCTAGTCTCTCTTCAACTCTGGTCATCTCTGTCCAGCTCACATCTAGCTCATGACTCCATTTTCAACTTCACCTTCATCTTGACCTTGTGTCTGCCATAGCCAGAACAGTACCTACCCTACTTTGAGCAGTTAGATCTCTTTGTACTGGCCATATCTTCTAGTGCTTCCTGACTTATAAACCTTCTCTATGGCACATCAAATACCAACATTGGCCGAGCCAGAGCATCAAAATTTACAATCGCTGTTGGAACTGCACCGAATTCTAGTCGTACTCCTGTTGCTGCGCACACAAGTTGTGATCCTTCCTACAAATATAGGGCAATCAAAGGTGGGCTAATGAGCTTATTCCCCATCAAAGGACTCATCAAATGGTTGCCTCTACAGGTTGCTGTGACCCAAAAGCTAGTTGGGTTTGTCAAAATACTAAAGACTCCATATCCAAAACATCAAAAGCTTGATACTTTTCACTGGATCTTCTCACTAAAGCTATCAACAATGATTTTAATCACTAAGCTACAAGCACTGAAGTTCACAGCAAGATTCACCCATCAAACCAATAAGGAGGGAAGAATTTGGAAGTATTGAAGACCTCAAGCATCGATATTCAACACTAAGCTTAAAGAATAGTATCTCCCATTGACACTCAACTAGTGTCAGTTTGACACTGATCTTTGTGTGTCTCTTGACACATTGAACTACAACTCTTTTGTTGGTTATTTGAAGCTGATCAACATGGCAAAGCTTGAGCAAATAACCAAGTTCAATGGAGAAGGCTTTCATGCATGGAAGGAGAAGACCATGTACAACCTTATATGGAAGGATTTGTGGGACCTATTTGAGGATGATGTAGATAGTAAGAAGGAAGATGATGAAGACGGCGGGTTCGTTGAAGAAGACCACAAAGGAGTGGTAGAAGATGAACAAAAAAGCTCTAGGCATCATTGCCTGGGGACTATTTGATGATGTATTGCACCATATCTCTGGCATCAGAGATGCAAAAAGGGCTTGGGATGAGCTTGACAGGATCTTTGGAAGTCAAGCCAAAAACTCTAAGGTCAAGTTGCTAATGCAGTTCTATAAGCTTGACATAAAGACAACACTTCAATGGCTATTCATATTAACAAATTCAAAAGTCTAAAAACTCAACTTGCTACTCTGAAGAAAACAATAGATGAAGATGAAGCCATTACTATACTCCTTGCTAGTGTAAACCAGGATCCTTATGAAAATCTTGTCTCTACTCTCAAGAGTGTACCTAATTTGTCACAGAAAGATATTGAGCACTCTCTTCTTGATGTGAAGAGAATAAAAAAAAGAACAAGAATGAAAAAGATGGTGTCCCATCATCTAGGGAGAATCTCTTATACACCAAAGGAGTTGTTGGAGCAAAAAATGAGGCCGAGGATTCAAATCTAACAACAAAGACATGATGACATGTCGTTATTGTGGTAAGATTGGCCATATAGCCAGTGAATGTTTCCACCATAAAAGAGCACAACAGGTGTAGAATGGTAACCACCAAAATCAGATTATGAATGAAAGAGAAGAAGAAGAAGATGCTTCCGCCACATCAACGACAACTCTGATAGATTGTTTTGAAGAAATTATCTTTTCCATAGTGGATCTTATGTTTTTCCATAGTGGATTTTGTTTCCCTTAGTGAATTTTCTTTGTAAAACAAAATCCTTGCCAAAGATGTAAAGTTTCAAGCTTTAACTTGACTAGGCTACCTATGATCTAGTCTCTCGGGCCATGTCATTGTGTAAGGGGGGGCAAAAGCTAGCAAGTGTAGGAACTCATAATTTGAGGGGGGTGTTGAGAAAAGACAAATGATGTATACTCTAGGAAGAGATGTATTGTATCCCATGTACATAATGGAGAAAAAGGGAACCATCATGAACCTATAAAGTGATGTACCTTCTTATCATTCAATGATGGAATACAACTATACTTTGTCCTTTTAGTCATAGTCAGTGTCATACTCAAGATTGTGTTTATGAGTCTAAGCTTCCATCTTGGAACCTAATTCACTTGAGTAACAGTTGGTCTATCTAATCTATGTCATCATGAACATTGTCTTTGTGTTCCATCCACCATAGCCATGCTCTACATCCATGCATTTCAACACAACATAGAGTGGTATTTACCAGCAGAAATCAAGAAAAAGAAGAATAATCAAATCCAGCTTTGTGCAGATCTTAAAAATCTCAATAAATAGACAATCAAAGAATACTATCCACTGCCATTTATTGATCGGATTTTAGATTAGTTAGTGGGTATAGGGATATCTATTTGTTTATGGACTGCTTTGCCATTTATAATGAAATCGCTATTACAGAGGAAGATAAATTGAAAATGACATTTACACCATATTTGCTATCTTTGCACATCATGTTATGGCTTTTGGCCTATGCAATGTACCAGGGTCTCAGCAAACAACATACGACTGATAAAACTTTTAGTGATATTTTCCTAGAGGAGTTGAAAGTCTTTATTGATGACCTAGGGACAGCTATCGCAAGGGAAAGACAATTGATTATTCTAAGAAAATGTTTCTAGCGGTGTAGGAAATTTTGCATCACTCTTAATCCAAGGAAATGCATCTTTGAAGTGCCCTACAGATTGCTATTGGGCCATGTGGGTTAGCTTAGCTGATATTGCGACCAATCCTAAAAAGACAAAAGGTTATTGTTCTCATGAATCTATCATGTACTTCTTAAGAAGTGCATAGCTTTTTCATCAATAAGTTGTTATCGACACTTCATTAATGCATTGGTTGAGAGAACATTGCACTTGTCAAATCTATTTTCATTTAATTGTATATTTGTTTGGAGTGATCTGTGTCAAGTATCATTCAAGGATATGAAGTAGGAATGAGCAAAAGTGCCAATATTGAAAGCACCTAAAAGGGATAAGATATTTTATATATTTTTACTAGCTACGATGGATAGTATTAGCTTTGTTGTTGTTTAGCCCAAATTGGGAGAAGAAATGGTACCATCTAATTGCATTTGCCAGTTTAAAATTGGCAGTGTTCGAGATTAATTACACCTATATGGAGAAACTGTGCCTTGGGGTGGTCTTTGTAATGAAAAAATTTAGGCACTATACCCTGTATGAAAAGGTAGTATTTTATACAAAGGTAGAGGGGCTAAGGCTATTGTTGAATAAGTTGTAGTTTTTTGACTACTTAGCAAAGTGGATAACCACTTTGCAAGAGTTTGATAATGAAATTAAGAGTAATCCGCAGAAGTTGCAGGGCATTATTGAATGCCTTGTGGATTTTGGGGAGCCGAAGGAAGTCTTGGCTAAAGGTAGCGACCTCGAGGGTCTATTCAAAATTGATATGGCCTCCATTCCATCTTGTCTGTTGCTATAACACACTACCTATCCATAAGAGAGGATGGAGCTGCTTTGTCGAAGGCTTAAAAGAGAAAAATAGGCATCTAGCCTTGAAATTTGCTTTGATTGCATGAACACTATATCGTTAAGGGGTGGATGATGTTTATCCCACTGATGTGTTATGCTTGATGAGGTTCCTTTTATCTTAGAAGAGTGTCATAACTCCACTTATGGAGGGCTCTTTGCTGGACAGTTGACTACATAGAAAGTGTTGAGAGTTGGATATTAGTGGCCGTCCATTTTCCAAGATGCATTTGCATATGTTAAGAGATGTGATACATGCCAAAGACAGTTGATTGCATAGAAATCATTGACTTGTATTATGGCTATAGTACCACTTAAGAAGTGGGGTATTGATTTTGTTGGATCTATACATCCTTCATCAACTACATGAAAGCATTATATATACAAAGGTAGAGGGGCTAAGGCTATTGTTGAATAAGTTGCATTTTTTTGACTACTTAGCAAAGTGGATAACCACTTTGCAAGAGTTTGATAATGAAATTAAGAGTAATCCGCAGAAGTTGCAGGGCATTATTGAATGCCTTGTGGATTTTGGGGAGCCGAAGGAAGTCTTGGCTAAAGGTAGCGACCTCGAGGGTCTATTCAAAATTGATATGGCCTCCATTCCATCTTGTCTGTTGCTATAACACACTACCTATCCATAAGAGAGGATGGAGCTGCTTTGTCGAAGGCTTAAAAGAGAAAAATAGGCATCTAGCCTTGAAATTTGCTTTGATTGCATGAACACTATATCGTTAAGGGGTGGATGATGTTTATCCCACTGATGTGTTATGCTTGATGAGGTTCCTTTTATCTTAGAAGAGTGTCATAACTCCACTTATGGAGGGCTCTTTGCTGGACAGTTGACTACATAGAAAGTGTTGAGAGTTGGATATTAGTGGCCGTCCATTTTCCAAGATGCATTTGCATATGTTAAGAGATGTGATACATGCCAAAGACAGTTGATTGCATAGAAATCATTGACTTGTATTATGGCTATAGTACCACTTAAGAAGTGGGGTATTGATTTTGTTGGATCTATACATCCTTCATCAACTACATGAAAGCATTATATCATTGTGGCAATAGACTATTTCATGAAGTGGTCCAAAGCCCGTGCTACGATGATGGATAATGCCAAGGAAATGACTAGTTTTATTTTGGAGCAGATCATTTACCATTTTGGTCCACCTAAGGAACTTGTGTTTGATCGTGGGACACATTTATTGAATAAAGTGATTGAGTATTTGATGGAAGCTTTGAAGATTAAACATAATAAGACCACGCCTTAAACTCCCAAAATAATGCGCAAGTAGAGAGTATCGATAAGCATATTGTGGGGATTTTATTTAAGATTGTATTTGAAGGTAAGCATGATTTGGATAAAAAGTTATATGTGGTTGTTTGGGCTTATAATATGACATTTAAGAGAGCTACAGGCCACATCCCTTTCAAATTAGTATATGGGGAAGAGTGTGTTCTACCTTTGGAGATTGAGCTACCTACAATAAGGTTTGCTCTAAACCATTCTCTAGGTAAAGAGGAAGCATTGCAAGAAGGGTTCATTTTTCTTATACATCTTAATGAGATTCCATTACAAGCTTAGTTATATCATGAAGTAGGAAATAAGTGGATGAAAATGCTTCATGACCTTGGGGCTAGGAAGTATAAATTTGCTAAGGGTCAATTGTTTTCATATCATGATACTCGTCGTTCGTGAGTTTTTTCCATGCAAGTTGGAACCTGAATGAGATGGTCCTTATAAGATTGTTTGTATAGGAAATAATGGCTCTACGGCCCTTTTAGTAGATTTGCAAGGGATAGAGTTCAAAAAACTAAAGTAAATTTCAATAAATTGAAGTCCTATTATGTATAGGGGGGCTGACATTAGACTTGGTGCCTTTGTAGGTCCTTTAGGATTAAGCTTAAACTTGTAGAGGGTACCAAGACTATTGGATAGGGAAAGTCATTTCTTATCTTGAGCATCCATATTTAGAGCAGTGTTACCACCAAGGCAAAGTGATTTGGTGGAGTAAGGGTCATCGCATTATTGTGGCAAGACGGATCTTTTATGTGAGATATTAAGGTCTATTGCCACCATTGTCAGAGAGTTCTTATTAGTGTCCCTATTGAGTTTAGTGAGGAAGGGGTTACACCCTCTCTCTCAATTAGATTTTGATTATCATAAGTACGAGCAAGTTGATTGCCATGGTAGGTTACATCAATGAATCTCTGGTTTACTAACATTATATTTTGATGGATCTTCTCAAGGACTTGCTAAGCATGTGAGTGTTGGAGTTGTCATTAAATGTCCCCATTGTTGAGTGGTTTTAAAAATGGGAGTGTATTTAGGTGCGGCTTTCACAAAGAACATGGTAGAATACAAGGTCTTGATAATGGGGTTAAATCTAGCTTAGAGATAGTGGTATTTTGCTAGTTGGTGAAAGGTGACTCACACTTAGTGATCAACCAATTGAATGGGACTTATACTGTGAGGGATCCCATTCTAAGGATGTACCATCCTGCAACCTTGGATGCCCTTGAGATCTTTGGGACACTCTAGGGCTATTGTGGGGACTACCTACTGACATGTCCTATTTTGGCTACCGATGGTTAGTATGGGTTATGAGCCATGTAACAATTGATCATCTTCTTATTCTGTCATGGTTGCATTGGATTGTTCAACAACATATTTGTCGGATATCCCTTGCCATTTATGGGGGGGTTAGCTAATAATTTGATGCATTTAGTGTAGGGCCTGAATGGCCTTCTCCTTGATGTATATCCCTTGCCCTGAGGATGAGGGGGATTGGATGCACGTGCTAGCCACAATCGACTTGCCATTCTTAGACAATGAGGAGGAATACGAGCAAGCCGCTAAGGTTGTTGATAAGCCCATGAATAAGCCCTCAGTACCTTTATGAATGATGGCTAGAAGCTCTTGTATCCAAAGAGGTATTGGTGGGAGGGAAAGAAGAGGAGATGATGATGATGGGGTGATGCTGGAAGATGAGCGATGGCCCATGAAGGCATGGTAGGGACTAGAGTGGCATCAAGCCACAGGGTGTTGGCATGAATGACTAGGTAGCTGCAAATCATTTGAAGGCAGCCACAAGGTAGGTGGTGGCTATGGCTAGGGAGAGGAGTTTGCATGTGGGGCACTAGCTACGGGGCGTGGTGGCCGACAGAGAGGGAGGAGACATGATTGGAAGGTGTAGACCGCCTGGTGATGTTGGGTAGGTGGTGGAGTCAAGGGTAGTGGTGAGTGTAGGTCAACCGGGAGGGAGGTAGCATGGAGGAGGAGACGAGGAGGTGGAGATGGAGGATGGCGGGCCAAGACGTGGGTGGCAACTGACCTGCATCCACCGGTAGGTAGAGAAGTTAAAGCCCTAACCTTTTTTTTTTTGGTTTGGGTGGGGGAACAATGGGCACCCCCCTCCACCCCCTTTATTTCTCTTCCTCTTCTTCTTCATCTTTGTCTCCTTATCCTTCTCCTTTTTTTCTTTTTCTTTTTATTATTCTCTTCTTCTCTTTTAAAAAAATAAATATTTCTTTATGTCTTCTTCCTCTCCTTCTTTTTCTGCTTCTTCTGTTTTTCTTCTCCTTTTTCCTTTTTCCTTTCTTTTTCTTTCTCTCTTTCTCGTCCTCCTCCTCCTCCTCTTCTTCTTTTTCTTCATTTTCTACTTTTCATTTTCCTTCTTTTTCTTTCTACTTATCCTTTCCTCTTTTTTAAATAAATAAATTTTTTCTCCAATTTTCTTCTTTTTTATCCTTCTTTTTTCTCTCTTTCTTCTTCTTCTTCTTTTTCTTTCTAACCTAAACTACACATATCAACCACAGTGCCATGTCCACAAATTTCAAGAAAAACAAAACCATGCAACACCAATCGTTAAGGTAAGACTACCCCAATCAAATCAACAAATGCAACTTATTTTTTAAATAAATAAGAATAAATAAAAAATGTGATCCTATCCTAACTAGAATGTGATTTTTTTTTCAATGTTATCATGAATTAATGCTCTCAATAATTCAATAAAAAACCATCAAATCCTAAGTATTCACAAAAACATTTCAAGGTTAGCGACATGATGCCCCCTATTTTGCATTGCGATACATGCATGAGCGAGACATGTCATGGGTCCTGGGGCAATGAAATCAAAATGTTGTGATATAAGAGCTCAATGTAGTGGGACATTAGATACACTCTTATTCCTTTAAAAGCTTTGATACTACATGAGAATCAATGACTACCTCTCACATGGTCTTTGGCACATGAATGCAAGCATTCATTTGTATGAGTTGCATGGCTTTCCTTCAATCCCATGAAGGATGCAGTTTGCACACTCCCTGATCCAAGTGAGTGCTCCTTTGACTCTCAACCCTCTACGACCTCCACATGCAAAAGAGAAGCATGGGTATAGCAAGAGAGAGTGCTTGGAGAGAAGATGAGTAGAGCTTCATCCTCTTGTCCACTCACCCTCACTCTCTTGCTCTCAATCTCTCACTCTCACCCTCACTCTCTTGCTCTCAATCTCTCACTCTCACCCTCACTCACTCTCTCATAATGAAAGTAGGAAGGCAAGTACATACATTTTACACACACAAATAAATTGTTCTATTCATTCTCATCCTTTTTAAACATGATTCATGAGTAATTCCTAGAGTTAGGGTTTTTCCATCCCTCTTGGGCATCCAACCCACTTTATGCCTCAAGATCGGTCATCTCTCATTACATGCTTTTCCTATGGTGAGAGCAAATTGGAATCTTTGTGGTTTTTCCACAAGAGTCTATGCTATCATTACAACTTTCATGGGATTATGCCCCACTTGTATATTTATAGAATAAATGAATACAATTGTTGCAACCATTTGGCAATATGCATGTGCTTCATGCACATTATATTGAGGTTAATAATTCAAAGACTATTTCTAAAAAATTAGGCTCCTTCTTGTGCTTGCTTGCACATTGCATGTTGCATATTTCTTACGGTTAATACTTGTAAATAAAAATCCATAGAAATTTTGTACAAAATGGTAAAATAGCATACATATTAGTGATACAAGTGGAAGTTGAGTATGAAATGAATCCAAAGAAAAATTCTAATGATTTTGGGCTCTACAAGCATGCTTGTGGTATTAGTCGACTTACAGATATTGAAAAAATCTCATTTTGATTGGAGGAGATGAAATGAAGGGTGTTTATGGCTTTACCCAAGAGGTCAAAGTCTAATTTGATACCAAATGTAATATTCAACAACAAATATTGGATTATTACTTTTATGGCCCACAAGCATGATGCCTTCCCCATACATACATCCATGGTAGCTTCCTTTTCAATTTTACTTTCCAAACACACTTTAGGTTTATAACACTCTTGATAGGAATGCACAAACATAACTTAATGAGGAAAAATGAGAGCTTACAACAAAAGTGTATTACTATGATAGGCCTAGAATGAATGTGCATAGATATAAGGTTAGGGAATATACATAGGCAAGAAACTCCCACTGTCTCGAACAAAGTGCTCCCACCAAAGTAAATCCTAAATGTCCAAGAGAAAACCAAAGCTCAATACATGTATCTCATATAACATCTGCAAACCCAAGAAGCATCAAATGTACATTCGAGAGCATACACGTAACATAAGTGACCAAGCCCACAACCAAAGCTCCAAAATCAAGTAGGCACTTGAAGCATGTATCCAATAGATCTCAAATTTGAAGCTTAGAGCTCAACATAAGCATATCTCAACATAATAATCAATACCAAGCATTAAGACATCCATGTAGCATCCCCAAAGCACCTATAGGCATTCAATACATAAGGCTTCAATATGTAACATCAAAGAGCCATTCAATGATGGAGCTATTCAAGCTCTATCCAGATGCCTTTTCCAAGCATCAAAGCATCAATAGAGCATTAAAATAGCATTAGATAAGCATCAATGAAGTAATAGCTATTCAAATACATGTTACCCAAAGAATGTATAATAGGTATGTCCTAAATAGTAGGTCAATAACTAATCTCAACCACTCAGAAAAATGCTCAAATGGAACCCTTCAGTGCCAAAGAGGATGCCAAACAAGTGGCCAATGATCTTAGAGCTCAAGCAAAAGCTCGATGATGACTACTATCAATCAAGAGTTGGCCCAAACTAGCACAAAGCACACTAGCTATCCTAGGGTTATTGCTAGCTATTTTTGCTATTTTTGAGCACTTCACAATGCTCGAGGCAATCCCTAGAAGGTCCACAATAAGCTTGAGTAGTGCCAAGAAGGTCTATTAGAGATAGGAGTAGTGCATACCTCTACTAGTGGCTACTATGAAAGCCATAGTGAAGCTCTCTTCCTTGGCTAAAGTCAATGTGGATGAAGCTCCTCGAATGCCTACTCTGATACCAGTTGAAAGGTGGAGCAAGAATGAGATCAAAAGTAGAAGCAAGAGCTATGGTGATTCAAGTAAGAGAGAAAGACTGTTGTGGGAACTCCAACAATCATAATGTGTAACCTACCTTCCCTTATTCTATTGTCATAGAAAGAATAAAGAATAAAGTGGCAAACAATGATGGGTGCAAAGTACATGTGTGTGTGCACAAGGTAAATGTAGGTAGCTAGGCACACAAGCGGCCTTTAATCCCCAACCTTCTATAGATATCTCTCAAATATTACATGTTGAGTTCGAGTTTCTCATTGCAAACCTTGCTAGCAAGTCTTGCAAAATAAGCTCATTTTATTTATGATTTAAAAATGATTAAGTAAGAATTTAAAAAAGAAACGACATGAAAAGAAAAAGAAAAGAACGAACAAAGAGAAAAAGGTTCAACGTAGAATAGATGCACCCATAACCATTGCAGTTGGGGTACTCAAGTTAGAGACAACTACTAGCTTGACTAGTTGGTCTAATATCCTAGCCTATTCCTCCCATTATAGAAATACATGGCACCTCAAGAGTAGGGCATCTCAAACATGCTAAGTAGACTTGTCACCCTAGATTGCACTACACCATCCATCCTTTTGCAAACTGGATTCTCAACAGTGTGGGATATATCACAAGAAGCTTCAACACATTAGTGTTAGATCCATATCCTAGTTGCACTTGCACATCAAATTAGGTAGACATATCCATAGGGAGAGCACATTGTTTGTAAGAGAGAATGAAGCTGGAGTACATAGACATCAACTTTATCAACCTATCTTCCCCTCAATAGCAATATCCCTACACCATTACCCTTCCAATAGTTGAGTTTCGTGCACTTGGATCTAGATTGTATGAAGGCAACCATACCACACCAAGAAAGTGTGCAACAAGACAAGAACTTGTCTAGTAAGAGGGATTCTCACAAGGTTTTAGTAGGACACATCAAACCTCTAGGGAGGAGGGTGAGCGGGCGATAAAAAATACGCTTCAAAAAATCTAAGTGTAAAACATGTGATTAATAAAATGTTATTCTATTTTATCAATTTTATAGGATTACATTCACAAACATGGTTTTTTATTATGATTTGAAAAAGAACCTATAGGTTTCTTAAGAACAAGGGGTCATTATGTTGCCTTAGAGCATATAAGTTTCTTAGAGGTGCATCCCCTAAGCATCAAACCCTTTAAACACACGTCATATGGATGGTTTCTTAGAGGCACATCCCCTAAGCATCAAACCTACCTTACCATCTTTGTAATTCTAAGAAAATAGAAAATTATGGTGTTTGCATGATCCAAGTGGTGCTCTTTAAGCCACCACCTCACCTTCTTCCAACTACAAGCTGCTAGTTAAAGTCAAGGTAAGAAGATAGAGAAGAGAAAGGGAAAGAACAAGATGAAGAAGAGATTCTTCCCAACTAGTCCCTCATTCTTCACATGCTCTCTATTAATGGTATTTTGAGAAGGTTGCAGAAAGAGAAAGTGTCAACTACTATAGACACCGTCATATTATTATGGATGCATTATTTTGTGAGAGTCGGGCTCACTCGTGGCTCACTCTCGTGCACATTGTATTTCTCTCTCGTAGTTGTATTTTTCATACCCACAAGTGTTGTGTGGGTTGCACACATGGATTTGTGATTAGATTAGCATAGGCTCGGTCTATTTAAGCTAAGCTTGAAGCATGCTCCAAAGATTGACCAACCTAGAGCCCACTAAGTGGGTAGGATGCCTAAGAGAGGGTGAAAACCCTAATTCACAGTTGTGGGAACCCTAAACGCAAAAGGGACTCAAACCCTAAATGAAAAATGCAAACCCTAATACTAACCCTTATCTTGGTCTATATAAGGGTGGGAGGTCTCAATTGCATTTACCCTTTTGGCACATCCATGCTGTAGAAGCTCTATCAGTGTGACTACTCAAGCTTTCTATTCTATCTTTCCATTCTATCATCTTACTTCCATTGTGTTGAGAGTGACTAAGAGAGAGAGAGAGTGACATGTGTGTTGAGTGCGGGATTGAGGGAAGGTGAAGCTCTTCATCTTCTTGCTTTTCTCATCATATCTACTAGCTCTTCAACTTATTGGTGTGCTTGGTGGTGGATCTAAAGGAGTGACATCATTGGATCGTGTTGATTGTGGTCATGGAATCATCATCGATCCTTTTGAGTCATCAAATGCAAGAAGATAAGTTAGGTGAGTTCACTACAACTTGAGCTAGTCTTTTGTACTTGCTTCCTTGGGATGGAGAGGAGGGTGCTTGGTTAGTTAGAGTGGAGTGTTGAGAGACAAGGTGAGAGATTGTCACTGAAGTGAGTTGCAGCTTTTGAAACAATAGAAGTCCATCCAAAGTCCCAACTATTGGTCCATTTGGCTCAATATTTTGATTCCATTGTCGGGACCTAGAATGATGCAACTGTCGAGGTTCTCACACTCCTACCATGTGGAGGAATAGGAGGCTTGTGCATGGGTGTGGATGGGATCAATGCGGTTTCGACGTCTATGTCGGTGTGGCTAGCATTCCAAAACCTATGCGGCTAGTTCTACCCACATGGGCGAGTCATTGGTTATTGTATATTTAGATGTTTCTAGTCCCATGCCCTATCAATCATTAGGTGGTGCAAAGTATTTCGTTACATTCATTGATGATTATTTTCATAAGGTCTAGGCCTATCTCATAAAACAAAAGTAAGAAGCTTTGTCTATATTTTAGCACTTTCTTTGTAATGTGTCCACCTATCGGCTATCCAGGCATGTTTTAAGCGGTCCATCGAGTCTAAGCAACACCACCCGACACTCCTATGGAATGTTACGGGGTTTGTTGCCTAGGGTTTCCCGAGTCCGTCTTGCAATAGAATGTCCACGGTTGAACCCACTAAGATTGACCTGAAATTTGGGTTCCTATTGGACAAGGTCTCCTGACATCATTTTAGTGTCGGGTCCTAAACATCCTACTTTACGCAAGAATACCCAAGGCGAAGCAGACCCATGCCACACTTGGTTCAAAGAAAATGGAAAACGAGAGGGATGCACCGCTCAACCTCTCTACTTGTAGGGCACAGTCCCATTCCGATCCCCTAAAACGGCATGAATCGGGTTTTAACTTAACAATACCTAAATGTCAAACATCGGTAAAACCTTGTGAGAAGCCTCCTAGTTCTCTGGGACCACCTTGCCGTAGGACAAACCCGTCGGGGGTTCCGCCCACCCGCTTCCCTCAATGGTCATTCTTTACTTATCTAATTAGGTCCTATCACGTTTATTTAAGACATTTAAAATCAAATTCCTTAATTAAGCCTTTTTAGGGAACAGGGTTTGTTCGTGTAATTTATGGCACAAACACGAATACAAAGCAAGCAATCCTTTGACAAAAGAGTTTAAATAAATTCCTTCACTTATCTTCATGTTAATCTTTGTCTCTTGCCCATACAGGAGAAATTATATATCCCTTTTGTCCAACAGAAGTACCCGATCCAAATCACATGGCACCATAATTTCCATCCAGTATCTAGAATAGGATCTTCCAACGCCCTAGACGTTGGGCTCATGGTAGTCTACAACTTCATTCTGGACTAGGCAAGGGGTGTCCAGAGCTCTACTGACCCCAAGTGACCTAGGAGTGAGACACAAATTCTGTGGTTGGCCTTTTCACCACTCGACCTTCGGCCCGTGAATCGAGCAGTGCCCTCTCGGGTTGGAACGCAGCATGACCTTGGAGATGATCCAATCGTGCAAAATGTCCTTCCTAAACAATCCAATTAAAAATCAAGCACAATCAAGGCAATCAACCCTAATATCATCTTCCAAGAAAATATTACTTTATTCCCATGGCAACTTGTCATTACAGACCCCTGCCATGAATATACCACCATCAATCACAAGTACTTGGAGTAATCATCCAAACCACAATCCAAAAATCCGTTGAATGTACAAGCATTTAGGGAGTTGTTCGATCAACCAACAAAAACCAATTTTATTTTTTCCAAACGATATAAGAATAGATGCGATAACAATTCCATTGCATATTCGCTCTTCCCCTTGGGATCAGAGAGCGATTCTATGCAAGATTTACTTAACACTTGTATGCACATTTTTTTAATATCATTCTTTTTACAATTATGCCATTCATAACCCCTGACCGATTCTTCCTTGTAATTGTTCTATTAATGAATAAGTCATATGCATCTAGGTGCAATTAACTCCCCTTGATACATGCACTTCGCAACTCCATCTTTCGAATATTTGCAATGAATTTATCATTTTTAATAATCCATTCTTGTGTAGCATAGTACGGGACCTAATGTATCTCATGTGGGAATCAAAGAAAGCATCTAACAATTTGAAAATGTATTACTTATATTCGGTACCATAGTTGTATTGGCGGTGATACCCTCACCCGAAGCTTTGTTGCTAGTTATGGGATTGCCATTCGCATGCGACATTCTTTGCTTGGGGGCCATCATCTACAAATAGATTCGTGAGATAAGAATGAGGAATGGATTTTGAGATGAAAGAGTATTAGAGAAGGTGGCTCAGTTGAAGACTAAGATAGGGGAAATTGAGCTAACTCTCTCCCTTGCAACCTCTCGGGGTAACTCCTCTCTCTTTCCTTCTCTCTCTCTCTCTCTCTCTCTCTCTCTCTCTCTCTCTCTCTCTCTCTCTCTCTCTCTCTCTCTCTCTCTCTCTCAAGCTCCTTCTCGCAATCTCTTGGAGGGGTATCCTTCTACGTCTCTCTCGCAGCCTCTCGGCATCTCCTTGTGCTTCCTTGTGCCTCTCCATGCCTCATATTTATAGTGAATTAGAGAAGAAGGGTTATGACTGAGAGGAAGAGTTCTTTGTGGAGGGCATCTTGGAAAAATTAGTGATCTAATACTCAAATCATAAATCTGATGGTTTCATTGGCTCCAAAAGGGAGGTAAAACCCCAAGGTTAGACATCTTTCAGATCACTCATTTTTCTCCCTGTTTGAAGTGATGTCTATTGCCTGCAAACTGCGATCGCGACACGTGCTTTTCTTTTTATAAAATCTCCAAAACTAGCTAAAACATCACTTGCCTTTTTTTTATATGACATCTAGTTCTAGAAATCTCCATATCTTTTTGGGATAATATCTAAAATATCATTTTTTTGTCCAAAATCTAATATTTTTGGACTGTACACATCAATACTAGCGACTAATATGGCTCATAACTCTCGTTGACGTTGTAACTTGTGTGAAGGGTGGCTACAGTCCTTGTCAATCCCAAAAAAATATCGGATTACGAATCTTTAAAAAAACATATATTTTTAATTAAGTAAAAATATTTAGTTATTAACATTAGTTAATTTTTACTTTAATTAGTAATCTTACTAACTTATTAGTTGACTAACTAACTTTTAAACTAACAAACTAACTTTTAATTGCGTGGAAATATTACATTCTTACTATAGTTGAGAACCAATTTGGGCACAAGCTGAGATATTTATGATCAAACAATGGGGGTGAATATATCTCTAAGGCATTTTGAGCAATTTTGTGAGAGAGAGATATTAACTATTAGTTGACTACCCGTTATACTCCACCCTAGAATGGTATTATAGAGCAAACAAATAGGACCATTCAGAAAAGAGTCCATAGTGTGCTTAGTTAGATAGGCTTACCATAGCATTTATTGATTATTAATACTTCTTTTTATTTGATTAATAGATCCTCTTGCATTGCTCTTGGTGGTAGAGTTACATGGGAGGTAGTCTTGTAAACCTCCTTCGTATATACACTTGCAAGTCTTTGGATCTAAGGCTTTTTGCCATATTCCCAAAGACAAATGCAATAAGTTAGATTTGAAGTCCCCATCAAATGCATCTTTCATGGATATGGTAATGCATGTGAGATGGGCTATCACCTTTAGAATCCATAGGCTTGGAAGGTTATCCATTGTCACGGTGGTGTTTGAGCACGGGATTTTAAGAAATATGCCATTCTAAAGTGGAATTTAAAGATTGATAGAAGCAGAAGACGTGGATTCGAAAATTCTAAGTGGCCATGGAAGATAGCAATTTAAATTATTTCAAAAACCAAACTTTGGCAGTGGTTGCAGATTTTTCATAATTTTTTTGGGTGCTAGATCAAAGTAGGACAAGTTCTCAATAGTTTAGAACTTCAAGATGGACGTGCATAATTTTCCAAAAGTGGAATCTGGTTTTGGACATGTGGGAGGAACTAGAGGCTTGACTTTTGGGGGGGGGGGGGGGTCAAATTAAACCAAGATTTTGAAAGGGCATGGCACTTGGGTGACCCTTAGCCCCAAATTTTTTGTGTGAAAGGGTGGGGGGGGGGGTGTCTTTCATGGCGATATGATTAGGGAGGAGACACCTTCCTCATGCCATTGATGTTTTGTGGAGAGTGGGGTTTGGAGCCGAAAAGCAACCCATAGATCTGAAGATGCATGCCTGATTCTCCAAATTTTTGCTCTCTATAACTAGTCTTTGCGAGAGGGATGGTGGCCTAAAGAGAAAGTGCCAAATTCAATCTTTCTCTCTTCTCTCTCTCTCTCTTCCAAGAGACCATTCATGCGGGCAAAAGAAAGAGAAGAACGGGATGAAGGATGCTTGTCCGGCATGTATCAGATTGATGCAAGATTGAGAGGATGCTAAGGATTGATGTAAAGTGTTGTGTGAAGATTGATCGTAGGTCTAATGGCTATCCATAGATTCAATTTTCGTAACTCGAAACATAGAATTTAGCGGTATCTCTATTTTATGAAGAAAGTTTACTTGTTTTTGACAGTTTATGGTCTAAATGAAGTGCATATGCTATGAAAATTTGAATGAAACTTGTTTGACATGTCTTTGAGGGCTTTGAGTGATAACATGCAAGATTTTTAATTAAAGGTAATTGTTATTAATAATTTAAAGCTCGAAATGCAGAATTTAAGTGAAATAAATGGGAGTTTTTTCCGTTTTGGAATGGAGAAATCATGTTCTTATGGGATAAAATGAAAGATAATGATGGATCTCCCTAATCCTAATCAAGTTGAATCAGAAAATGAGAAAATAATAGTAATTTATTAATGAATAAATCAAGAAAAAGTAAGAAAATTAGATTTCAAATAGATTTTTTTAAATGTACCAAAAAATTACAAAAAATTACAAATGTGTCTGTAGATGTATAGTGGGCCTAAAGCATGAGGTTTCGCCTCCACTTAGTACCATTTTTATTTTATAATGTGTGATTTATTTCTTTTCAGATAAAAAATGACATGAAAATATACTCCGCACCTACCACTACAAGCATAACATTAAAAATGGTAGGGAGGAGGGGGGTCATGAGTGTTGAATATAGGCTAAACTCTAATTCTTATGATGCACTTTACATATAGGGTGCGTTTGGTTTAAAAATTAAAGGGTTTAGTAGCACAAGTATACTTGGTGGTGTCCCTATGCAAAAAGCAAATATGCTAGTGGTATGAAAATCATGAAAAGAATTGGTTGTGCACGCCCACGATGCTAATTTGATGAAATAAATTGTTTTTGCACTTGTGGGCATTCACCTTTGCATTGCATTCCATATCCATAGTATCAAACAAGTATTAGATCTCCTGGATTGCATAGCACTTGGTTTCATAAATGTTGACCCACATTGAGAGTGTGAGAAGTCCTAAGATCTAGGGTTAGTACATTTATTTATTTGCGGACTCATAAAGTGAGGATACAAACTATCTCTTGAAACGATCGATGATAAGAGAGGACTATGTATCGTGTATGTTATATGTTTGAATAATGCATCTTGGGGCTGATCCTCGAGGCGGAGAGCTGTAGGGCCACGATAATCAATTGAGAGGTGCCATGTGTATGTGTTATGAGGTGCTAAGCACCTTTATGTTTGGATACTCCTTCTTATGAGGAGTTGCAAAGGGATCAGTTGGACTATAAAATGATACAAACACGTGTATATGTTAGATCAGTGTATGTAGCCTCTGGACGCTCTAGGGCTATGAGGCAATGGGGTATTTTGATTGAGCACAGAGGCATGGCTAGAGCCTTAGAGCTAGTGTCAAGCCCATTTTTGGTCTCGACACGTGGTGTGTTTATTGAGAGCTGCTAATTAGTGGCGGTGTTCAAATCTTGGTCAATAGGAACTAGTTGATTAGTGTATGCCAAAAGGTAGTGAAATAGATCCAAAAGACTATCAAGCTAAGATTCAGAAGCAAGAAAGAGCTAAAAGGGCTAGATAATGGACCCAAATTATTAGGAGGTATTCTCCTCAATAGAGCAACTCGATATTCCTACAAGGGAGGAATCTTAGCAACCCTAGTTCTACAAGCAGATCCCTAGGAGGAGGAGAAAGCCCTAGTACTTTCCCTCTCCTAGTCAGTTAACCCACTTCAAGTGGGGTAATAGTTCCACTAGTTTAGAGACCCTTAGAAAATTCGGTCATTGTCATGGAGCAACCTATTGCGATCCTTGTAGGGATATTGAGCTTTCTAGCCTTAGGATTCACTCTATCCATTTTTAATGGATTAGCAAAGGAAGATGCATAGCTCCACATTAATGAGTTCTGAAAGTTAATGTTTAAGTGTCAAATCCAAGATGAGGAACATCTAATGATGTTCTTTGATATGACTTTGAAAGAAGGAGCTATAGTATGATATGACAACCTAGAAGGTGGAACCATAACTATGAATTATCTTATTTTTGCGGCCTTTTGAAGAGAGTTTGCCCTTGAAAGAGGTGTTTAGTATTGGCTACGTGTTCTCAATGTAACATGTCAAGAACCTCATGAGAATGTTTGAGGGTGTGCCAAGGAATTGAAAGAAGTATTTCATAAATTACAAACCTATATTCCCATTGCAGCTGTGCTGCTCAACTACAATACTTTTTGCATGGGCTGGATTTTAATATCTAGGTGTAGTTAAGCAATGTTGCACTTGCCAACATTGATATTGCAATTACATGAGTAGAGGAGGTAGAGCCATGATTATAAGCAACCTATGCCTCTAGGAAAACTTGAATTTGAGTTTAGGACTTGGAAATAATTTGGCATTGATTGGCGGAAGTCAAGGAACACCCATGACCAATTTGAATAGGAGAGAAAGCATAATGCAAAGTGTGTCTATGTTACTAGCTCCTTCTAATGTGACCATGCCAACAACTAGCTAGATGGCTCCACTAAATAACGAAAGCCAAATGATAAATGCTAATATTATTCCAATTACTCAACAACAATCAATCCCTAATCAGCTAGTTAGACCAACTAAACGACAAGTGGATGGTTGCGGCTATAAGTCTAGTGCATCAAATGTTGTTGGGGTGAAGTCAAGGACATGATGAAGCATTATAACAATATGATAATGAAATAGTATAGACAAATAGCTGTAGATGTTAATTTCCTAAAGAAGTAACATAACGTAATAGGAAATTGATACCTTGAAGAGGGTGATCCATCAAGATTCAACTTTAAGTAGTGTGGCAGTCAACACTTTTTGAGAAACTACCATAATTTCAAATGTGGCATATGTGGGAAGTCTGGTCATTTAGGTAGTACTTACTAGCGTAAGATCAAATCTCTTCATAAAGGGAGTAAGCAACTGGATCCAATGAACCATCAAGCACAAGGAAACAATCTTTAGCGAGATGAAGGACCAAAACAGATACTACAAAGAGGAAAAGCTATCATAGAGGAGATGCCTAGTGGTAGTGGTGTCAGTCTGATCGAAGTTGTGCGTGTTAACACCATAGAGGATTCCAATTTGGAAGCCATTACAAGAGGAAAAAATGCTAAAGAAGGTGATAAGGATAATGTAAAACTTGTTGAGATAAGCCCTAAATAGGATGATAAGGGGTGCAACTCCTTAACCTTGATGTGGAAGCCAATCCATTAAAAGAGGTTGATGGAAAGACTAACCCCAATAAGGTCCTACCAAACAAGAAGGTAAAAGCTAAGAAAGAGACACCAAAGCATGCAACCAAGAGAAATAATGTTCTGGTGAGAGAAGAGAACTATTGCTAGCTACTATGAATTTGATTTAGCAAGTTCTCTTTGCGAGGTAAAGCTTGACGTGAAACTCTTGCAGTTGATCAAGTTATCTCCAGGAGTATATAAAGAGTTCAAGAAGATTCTTCATACTGGATATATCATTGAGCCACTAGGAATAGCTCGGTGGGTGCAAAATGATTGGTTTGAACATATTGAGAAAAGCATTGCCCAAGGGTTGCAACATACATTGATGGCATATTAGTGGAACATGCTATTGTTGGCATGAGCTCCTCCGTCAATATTATGGACTCAGAATTGATGGAAAGTTTAGGACTCGAAATCCAAAAGGATGCCTCCACAATTCTCCGAATGGCTGATGAAAGTTTAAAGCAACTTGAAGGTTGCATTACCACAGTCCACGAGATTATTGCCAATGTGGAATGCATTGTGGATTTTAGGGTCATCGGGTTTGTAGGGGTGTCCAAGCTATCAAGTTGTTGGGAAGGCCATGGATCTTGCAATCTAACTATCAAGCTAGTGTATCCACTCGTCCTTTGATTTTTGATAGAGGTGCCCTACGTGTGATAATGGATGCATATCTAAATATCCTCAAAGTGTGAGAGAAACTTTATCTTCATCAGAATTAGATGCATTGGAGGATCCATCTAGTCAGTGGGACTTCGAAAGATGGGTGCAAAATAAAGGATGTCTACCAAGTGACTTTAAATGAGCAAATAGAAGCTCAAGATAGAATAAGAGATGCAAATGTGATTGAGATGGATCTCAGTATGTTGAATGATCCATGAACAATTGAATTAGGGTCTATGCTCAGTCTGAAAGAAAGGAAGGAATACACGTTCTTAATCTAAGAATTCCTTGACATTTTTGCCTAGAGCTATGATGAGCTAAGGGATATTCCTCCCGATTCAATTATACTACCATTCAAAAAGTGGGGCATCAATTTTGTGGATCCTATTACCCCATCATCCTTTGCACAGAAGAGGTATATCATAGTGACAACTAATTATTTAAGAAAGTCGTTAGAAGCACGAGTGATGAGGAAGGACGATGCAAAGAAGACTTCTAGCTTCTTGCTTGAGTAAATTATTTGCCGATTTGGTCCGCTAAAGAAGTTAGTGTGTCAGATCGTGAAACCCATTTTCAGAATAAGGTAATTAAGAGCCTACTTGAAGCATGGTAGATTAAACATAATAAAACAACACCTTATTACCCACAAGTGAATGGGTAGGTTGAAAGTACCAATAAACAACTTGTGGGTATTCTATTGAAGATAGTATTAGAGAAGAAATGAGATTGGGATAAGAAGCTATATGTGACTGTGTGGGCATATAATACGACCTTTAAGTGATCTACTAGCCACACTCCATTCAAGTTAGTTTATGGCAAGCAGTGCATACTACCCCTAGAGATTGATTTATCGATTATGAGATTTGCAATTAATTATTCTTTGGGGAACAAAGATGCACTCTTTGAGTGCTTTATGACTTTAGCACACCACCTCAATGAACTCAAATTGCAGAGCTTGTTACATCAAGAGGTAGCTAAGCATAGAATGAAGTAGCTTCATGATTTAAAAGTGAATAACTATACCTTCAAGAAAGGGCAGTTAGTTTTATACTATGATGCACGTAGGGAGCTGTTTTTTGGGAAACTAGAGCCTAAGTGGGATGGTCCCTAAAAATTAGTTAGAATTGGAAAAAATAAGTTCATAGCATTACTATTAGATTTGCAGGGACTAGAGTTTAAAAACAAGTTTAATCTAAATAAGATTAAGCCTTATTATCTTTAGGCATATTGATGAGATAACTGTCTTGCAGGTCAAGGCTAGACTGATTTGAAACGTGCAAGAGAGGCTAACATTTGGTTGATGGGGTGGCTAATTCCCTACTTAGAACACCCATATTTGGAACAAAGATACCATAAGGGAAGACTTGTTTGGTGGAGCAAAGGTTATAAAGTGATTGAGCAAGAGGAGGGGACATTTGCTTGGGAGATTGAAGTCTTCTGCCACATCATTACGCTTAAGGATTTTGATGAGTATCCTTGTTAGATTCAATGAAGAAGGTGGAATAGAGCCTTTGGTTCATCATCTGAATATACTAAACTTTGACTACCATAGTTACGAATAAAGGAGCCAATGATGGTCAATGCATGAACCCTTTATGGACATATACATTATATTTTGATGGAGCATCCAAGGGTCCCAATAAGAAAGAGAGTATTGGGGTAGTCATTATAGATACTCGATGTAGAATCATAATGAAATTAATTACCTACCTTGGGGCATGATTTACTAATAATCTGGCAGAATATAAAGCCCTGATCGTGGGATTGAATATTGCTAAGAAAGGTGGTGTTCACCAACTCCCATTCTTTGTATGTATTATTGTGTTGCTATGAACCTAATTGATGAGTTTGAGAGAGTGTCTCTTCAGCTACTTCCACGATATTGGAATTAGTTTGCCGATTTCTTAGCAAATTATGCTTATGAAGAATACCTTTTTTTCAACTATGGTCATAGTTTAGATATATCCATTGATAATGAGACATGACCTGGTTGATTATGGGGACTTTTATTAGAACATGCTTTATATGGCAGACGATGGTTAGTATGGGTAATGCAAAGAGTAGCCAAGACCCATTTATCATTATTATCTTGGATCCATAGGGTGGTCAGACAACATTTTATGCATACACTTCTTCTTGCTGTATATGTTGGAGGTATGGGTCATAAACTGATGCATCTAGTTTAGGACTAGGTGCCCTCTTTTCTCCTTAGAATGGAGTATCTTGTTGTATGTTAGTACTATCCCAAGGTGGGATGTGTATAAGCTATATTGGATTTTTTAAAACTTTAGGGCACGAGGGCCGATTGTTTTGGATATACAATGTTATATTTCGTTAGGCCAAGAGGGCCAATTGTTTTGGATGCATGATGTTATATTTTGTTAGGCTAAGAGGGCCAGCTTGTTTGTTATGAAATGTTATATTTCATTAGGCCAAGAGGGTCATGTATCTATTTGGTGTGGGTCCGTTTAATGGTTTTCTGTTGTAGCGTTGTACCAAACCGGTTTGATGGAGTACCTAGAGTGAGCCTCTTGCTGCATCGACACTTCTTGTGGCCAAATCCAGGTGATATCCTTTCTTATGAGTTATTTCCCTTTATGTTGAATGATTATGTGTATGTGGGGATTTTTCTTTATTTTGTGGGGACTAGTAGTCAAGGCATGAAGTCCCAAAGGTTAGGTTAGGTATGTCTAGGGAGGTCCAAGTAGTTGTCCGCCCCTGTGAAGACATTGTTGAGCACTCTAAGAACTATTTTAGAAGGTAGTCCTAGTGACCCTGTTTTGTTAGCCTGCTAGGCAACAGTTTCTAGGAGTTTCTATTAGTTGTGAGGTAGCTAGAGAAGGCTGTTTTTTTTTTTTTTTTAAAGAGAAGAAACAAAGCATATATTTGAAGACTATAGTATAGGAGGTGTGTAAAAAGGGGTTCTACCCTTGGACAAAAGAAAAAGAAAAGAAACGAAAGAAAAATCAAGGCAGATACTCATCACCTTGTGAAGGCCTGGTAGGTTTTTGGGGATGATTTTGATACCTTGTCTTCTTGGGAGTGATGTCTAGGCAGAAAAAATAAATAAGGATGGTTAGAGAAAAATAAAAGTGAGAGTAAGAAAAGGATTTAGTGTCACCTTGTGAGGGCTTGGTAGGTTCTTGGGTACTAAGACAGGACCTGAGACCGATGCCATGTTCTCCTAGGGACACTACACTCAACTCCCTCCTTTTTACACTCCTGATTATCAGGTCCAAAAGTAGTAAAACGTGATGAATCAAAAGTATCTGAAAATAAAAGATCAGGCTATAGGAGTCATCGCGCCTAGTAGGAGTTCCTAGTCTAGTTGTCCTAGGGTAGGTAGGTAGTTTAGATCACCATGTAGGATGACTTCTTTGGTAGTTTTTTCGAGCTTGTCTATGGTGTTGGAGCAGTTGGTTAGCGACTAGCTTTGGATCTTTATTAGGTTATACTTGGCTTATCCCTTGTGGGTTTCATGCCTTGATTTTGTCAAGGGGTAGGGTGAGAGCTATGTTTGTGTTTTGTTGGTTATTCTTTTTCGAAGCAGCTTGATGCTCATTATAGTTTCTTTATGTGCAAATCAATTTGTGGATTCGATGGGCTAAGTCATCCTATCCTGTGGTCACCAATGAGAGCGAGATTTTAATAAATATATCATTTAAAAGCAAAATTTAAAGATCGACAGAAGCGAAAGATGTGAACTCAACAATTTTAAGTGGCTGTGAAAGTGGGAATTCAAATTATTTTAAAAATCAGACTTCTACAGTAGTTGTGGATTTTTCATAATTTTTTGGATGCTGGATCAGTAGTTCAAGACTTCACACAGACGCTCGAAATTTTTTAGATGGGGAATCGGGTACTGGACATGAGAGGAATTGGAGGCAGACTTGGGAAGGGAAGGGTCGATTTAAACCAAGATTTGAAAGGGCATGGCCCTTGGGGGACCCTTAGCCCCAAATTTTTTGTGTGAAAGGGGGAGGGGGCATTTTTCATGGTGACATGATTAGGGAGGAGATGGCTTCCTCTTGCCATGACATTTTGTGGAGAGGGGAGTTTGAAGATGCAGGCTTGATTCTCCAATTTTTTGCTCTCTATCATTGATCTTTGTGAGAGGGATGGTGACCTGAAGAGGAAATTCCAAATTCAGTATTTCTCTCTCCTCTTCTCTCTCTCTCCTCCAATAGATAATTCATATGGGCAAAAGAAAGAGAAGAATGGGATGAAGAATGCTTGTCCAACATGCCTTGCATTGATGCAAGATTAAGAAGATGCTGAGAATTGATGTCAAGTGCTGTGTGAAGATCAATTATAGGTTTGATGGTTATCCTCGTATTCAATTTTCATAACTCAAAACACACAATTTAGTAGTATGTCTATTTTATAAAGAAAATTTGCCTGTTTTTTACAGTTTATGGTCTAAATGAAGTGCATATGGTATGAAAATTTGTATAAGACTTATTTGATGTATCTTCAAGGGCTACATGTGATAATATGTAGAACCCATAATTAAATGTGGTCGTTAAAGCCCGAAATGTGATATTTAATTGAAAAATAAGGGGTTTAAAAAAGAAAAAAAGAAAAAATCATGTTCTTGTGGGATGAAATGAAAGATAATGATGGATCTCATTAATCCTAATCAGGTTGAATAAAAATTTTAGAAAATAATAGTAATTTATTAATGAATAAATCAAGAAATTTTGAGAAAACAAGATTTTAAAATAGAAAAAATAGATTTTATGTGCCAAAAAATTACAAAGAATTACAAATGTATTTGTGGATGTATGGTGGACCTAAGGAGGGATGTTGAGCCTTAGCTTAGTCCCATTTTCATGTTATAATGTGTGATTTATTCCTTTTTAGATAAAAAATGACACGAAAACATTCTCTACACCTACCATTGCAAGCATAGCATTAAAAACGATAGGGAGGAGGGGGGTCATGAGTGTTGAATATAGGATAAAATCTAATTCTTATGATGCACTTTACATATAGGACGTGTTTGGTTCAAAAATTAAAGGGTTCAATAGCATAAGTATACTCAGTGTTGTCCCTATATGCAACAAAGCAAATACATTGGTAGTATGAAAATAATGAAAAAAATTGGTTGTGCACACCCACGATGCTAATTTGATGAAATAAATTTTTTGTGCACTTGTGGGCATTCACATTCTCATTTCATTCCATATCCATGGTATCAAACACGAGTATCAACTCTCTTGGATTGCATGGCACTTAGTTTCATACATATTGACCCACGTTGAGAGTGTGAGAAGTCCCAAGCTGTAGGGTTAGTACATTCATTTCTTTGGGGACTCATAAAGTGAGGATACAAACTATCTCTTGAAACGATCGATGATAAGAGATGAATATGTATCGTGTATGTTATATGTTTGAACGGTGCATCTTGGGGCCAATCCTCGAGGTGTAGAAGAGCCATAGTGGGCGGCAATAGTTAGCTAAGGGGTGCCATGTGTACGTGCTATGAGTTGCTAGGTAGCTTTATGTTTGGATATTCCCTATGAGGAGTTGGGAAGGGATCCATTGGACTATAAACGGTACAAACACGTGTGTAAGTTAGATCAGTCTATGTAGTCTCTAGATGCTCCTAGCTATGAGGTAGTGGGGAGTTTTTATTGAGCATAGAGGCTAGTGTCGAGCCCATTTTTGGTCCTGACAGTGTTTCACAAGGATAACATACATACAAGACTAGAGTAGGCAGTTGACATATGTAGGGGGATCTTTTAGGAGGAGTCTTTTATATAGTATGATAAAGAGGACATGCAGTACAGGCCCCACCTCTATTTTTGAGATGCTTTGTTAGAACCTCACATGCTCCTAATTGTTTTAATCCCTCTATGCATTATGCCTTGGTGACATATTATTTTGATGAACCCCTTACTTATGATGAGGCTATGCACAAAGGTGATAGTCACTCTTGGGAGAGGGCCATATAGTCGAAGTTTGATTCATTGTAGAGAAATTATACATGGGACTTGGTTTTCTTACCAAAAGGTAAACATGCATTACCATATGCAAGTGGGTGTATAAGCTGAATAGCACCCTTGGTTGCCCTAAGTCAATGTACAAGGATCGTTGACTAATTTGTGCTTGGTTTTGACATTGGTTATATAGTTAGATCTGGAGCTGTATTAGATGGATGTGAAAACAACTTGCTTGAATGGGGACCTATATGAGGATATCTATATGCAACAACATAAGGGCTTTATTGAAAAGGATAGGAAACACCTGGTGTATAAGTTGAAAAATAGTCTTTAAAGACTTAAATAGGCAACTAGGGAATGGTACAAGTTTGATGCTTTTATGCATTTATAGGATTATTCCCATAGCATTATGGATCCGTGTCTTTACACAAAGAAGGTCTATGATAGTAGCCTTATCATCTTAGTACTATATGTTGATGATATGATGATTTTTGGGATTATTGATGCTAAGTTGGATGCTTTGAAGGCTTGTAATTGAGTCAATGCAAGCAACCATGGTTCAAGATTGGCATTCTTGAAGTGTTTTAAAGACTTAAGTGGACTCTTAATCAATGGAAGGCTTATAGGGAGCTTCATCAACTATTTTGAAGGCATTGATCTATTTCAACAAGCTACATCAACCTCAAGCATTAAACAAGGTATCATCTACTCATTTCTAATCTTTCCAATCCCAATTGTTGAGGCTTAGCTAATTGTCGAAGGAGGGGTTGAATTGGGTATGTCCTCTTTGCTTAATTGATAAATTCAATCCACTTATGCTGAAACTTAATGCCTATTCATTGTTGATTAAGTCTCTATCATGAAATGATGGATAATTCAATCCTTTAGCTTAATTTCCATCATTGATATCTTTCATGATTGAAACATAAATGATAGTACATTCCAATCTAAAAATTTCACTGAATTCTTGCTCATGTGATTGTCTAATATCTGAATTTTGATAAATTCTTGTGATCCTATACATTGAGATACCTGAGAAATTTGTAAAAGGTGAGTTTAGTAGATTAGTGACTCACTAATTATTAAAGGCAAACCTTTCTCAACCCTTTTCATTTCATTAAACTTTCAAATTCTTGCATCTCATTGAATGTCCAAAGCTTTATTTCAATCATACAAATCGTCCTTGTTTTCTAGAACACTAGATCTACCATGTGTATGTACCAACTGAGGAAAAAGGTCAAAGCTAGATGAAATAGCAAGACAAAAGAGAGATGACCCTCCCTTGCTATTTAGGACTTTGTAGGGATGCACAACTTGACCCAAAAGGAACTTTGCATATCTTTCAAAGTTTCAGAGCCCATCTAGGTGCCTTGTTTGTTGTTTTATCTCTCACCATAACTGGAGGACTACGAAAGACCACTCAAGATGATAGAGTGGAAGAAGATTGAAGATAATTGGGAAACAAGGCACTAAAACAAGTTGAAATAGGGCAATGAACATAAATGAATTACAAATTATTATAGGTTTATTGATATTTACAAGTGGCTATATGGTATTTGAAGGGTACACATGTTGTACTTCAATGGGCATAGGTGTACGATGTATATCCATGATCAAAATTGACAAAATAAGGCAATTACAATTTCATATAGGTTGTTGTCACTGTCTAGACAATCACAAAAAAGAGAATTTAAAATTAGATATTTTAATTCTAGCATAAAAATTTTGTACCCCACGCATAGAGGACAAAGCAATCTTTAATTCTAACTTAGAAGTTTGGTAATCGAAGTTGTGGAGGAAAAGTTACGTTCATTTTTCTTACTTGTGTCACTAAAAACAACTCCTGGATAGCTAGGAAGGGTACAATGTTTTGGTTTAGGACTACCCCTTACCCAATTGCAACTTGTAATTTCAATAAATCTGACCTACCTACACATAGTAAGCTTCATTTTGAGCCCATAAACACAAATTTTAAAGGGATACAAGTCCATTTATTAACAGATAGTCTTCTTTTACTACAATTATTCCAATGGCCCAAAATAGGATGAAAGAGCAAATGTTGGAGAGCATAAATGAAGACTTAGCTAAGTATCAAGAAAAGATAAACTCATCCATTAGAGCCATAGATCATGGACAAAAGGATATGAATGATGGAAACATACATGAAGAATCACAATGGCCAAGAGATCCTATTGATGTGGTACATATGTATGAAGTGAATGAATCACATGAGTCAAACGAATTCCAACAACTTTCTTATAGGATTGAATGCATGAATGAGGGTATCATTAAATTGAGCCAAACAATTGATGATAAGTTTGGATAAATGGTCAATCACTTTGAGAAGTTTGGGTAGCATAATCACTAGCTAGACCCCAAGTCTGATTATATGATCTCCATTCTAATCAGTAACTTGGGTAATAAGTGGCAAAGCACTCCACCTTTCAATGATAATGGGGCAACAATTCCAAATGACAATGTGAAGTCAAGGTTAGCCCATTAGTTTATACACCAAACCTATGAACAAGGTGGTTCATCAAGAGTTAAGGAAGCATTTCAGCCTCCTTCTAACTCCTAGAATAGGGGAAGACCAAAATTTGACTCTTCAAAGGATCATGGATAGCATGAAAAATCTCAACATATGAAGAAGATATTCATGGGTATGACTCTTTCTATAAACAATTTTATCCACAAAACTCACAAATGCCTAATGTAACGAATAGAAAAGGTCAACACCTTTGTGAAGATTCAAGAAGAGATAATAGAGTTCAGCATGATAATGATCTTGAGGAAATGATTTCACCTATTCAACCCCCTCATAATCATCATCCACATGGAACTAACTCACTTGGGCATTACTCTTTTGGCAAAAAGAAGAATGGTTAGCAATCCTTTAATAATAATCGTGGATAGCCAATATTAGATAATCTCTCTCCAAGGCAGCAGTTAAGTGGTTTACCCAACAACAACAGCCATCATTTCCACTATGATAGGGAGAGTACAAAGAGAAAATCACCATATCATAGTTCAAAGGGAACAATCCCTCATCAATGGAGCTTGAAGAATAGATCGATAAATTGAAAATGTATTTTCTCTCTATCCACGCCATGATGAGGTAAATATTTACTATGCAACTTTATACTTGGAGGGATATGCACATAATGGTGGAGATATATGATGAAAATTGGGCAAGATTTTCATACATGGAAGGACTTTAAATTAGCAATGACATAGCTTTTCATATCTCTAATGGAAAAAGAAAGATTGGAAAGGAAGTGGTATGATCCTAGATAGTGAGGCTCTATGGAAAATGATAGAAAAATATGACAAAAATCTTAAAATTTTCCAAAATTCCACACATTTCATTATCATTTTACTTTCCAATTTTTCTAATTTAATTTAATAAAAAAGCTAATATAATTTCTTAAAATCAATAAAAATACACAAATAAATTACAACAAAATACATGTTGTGTTCTGGTATTTTTCCTCACGTTGTCAACTTTCAAACTGGTTGCATTGCATTTTGGTTTCTCTCATGGATATGGCCATTAGCTTTAGTATGTGCATTTAGATTAGTGTGCATAGATACACTTTGCAAGTATCAAATTTTCCATTTTTGTGCACGACAAAGTATGCTTGGTTCCTAAAATGAACCTAGCTAATAACATTGTCCACACATATCCATGCCCAATACACCATTAAAATAAAATAAATCCACCATTCACATTGAATATACTTCATGTGCCAAATACACATATTTGTAATTTACAATAAAAGGAACCAATCATCACACTCATGCACATATTGGCTAAAAAGTGCTTTACACGCGACGTTTTTGGTCCACTAAGGATTCATGATTCTTGCTTTTATTTTTGTACATAACTATCATGATCATCATCCAATGCATCACCACTAGAGGCATACCAACTGCTCATCTCATAAAAAATAATATCCCTACTCACTTTGGACTACTTGTAACAATGTTATAACAATGATACCCTTTATGCTCTAAAGAGTATCTAGAAAAAAAAGTATTTTTCAACCTTTGGGTCAAGTTTCTTTTGTAGCTCACTAGGCACATAAACATATGCCATACAACCAAATACTTTCAAGTGTGGCACATTAGGCTTCTTACTTGTAAAGCATTCTTCGAGGGTCATTCCATGAACTACAACTGTGGGAGTTTTGTTCATAATATAGATAGTAGTATGAACAACTTCAGACTTAAAACATTTTGGCGTATTCTTTTAGCCATCAATGCCTATGTAATGTATGCAATATGCCTATTTTTTCTCATTGCAACCCCATTTTATTGTGGGATATGTTTGCAAGTAAATTGTCTCTTTATTTCATGAGATCTCAAGAAGTCAGTGAAATCATTAGAGAGAGGTACTCTTTCCCTCTATCTGATCTTAAATACTTAAATTTCAACCCTATTTCTATTTCAATTGTAGCCTTGAAATTTTTGAAGTGCTCAAATACATCACACTTTTCCTTCATGGAATATACCTAAAACTTCCTTGAACAATCATCAATAAATCTAACAAAATATTTGTTGCCACCAAGAGATATGTTTTGTGCAAGCCCCAAAATATTTATATGCACAACATCAAGTATATTTTTGTTGACATCTCTATCATAAAAAAAAGTTTTCTTACTCGCTTACAAAATTGACATGCTTCACACACTTTATGAAATTTTGTAACTCTAAAAGTAGCCAACCTTGTAAAAATCCTTTGGACTACATTAGTTTCAACATTTGCACATTTGTGTGCCCAATACGTTTGTGCCATATTTCAATGTCTACAACCACTCCTTTTTCTTAAGCATACATACTGGCATTCATAGTATAAACAACTATTTAGTATGACTGGTCATATAATTAGATGCACTTGAATCAACATACCATATATAATCATGTATCCCCTTTCTTGTAATAGCATTCATCATATGTTACATAATAAATAGTCGCCTATTTTTGTCTTTATTTGGTCATGAAGACAATGCATAGTTTCCTTGCTATAATTTACAAGAGCGGATATCATCCTTCTTAGCATAACAATGGGCTATAATATGACCTATTTTGCCACAATAATGATAAATAATACCAAAATTTCAAGAACCTCTGTCTTGCCATCCACCTCTTCTTCTAGAGCTCCCCTTGCCTCAAGTTTCCATGGCCTCCTGAAACTTACATTTTATCAAACTGCTAATTTAACCTATTTTGCTAGTTATCACCAACATGTCCATACCACAATCTCTTACAGAGGATCTGCCATGTCCCCTTCCTGAACTTGAGTAAAATGCCGGGATATGTTCATTACTTCTTTTAGATGATTGACCTAGCATGTTGATCTCTTTAGTGACATGAGAGAGATCAACTCATAAAAAATTGGAAACGGCTTTCATATATACATGGAAGTGACAAATGATTTTTAGAACTTCTCATTATTAAGGCCACCCAAAGTAGGCGAAATCAAATCATCATCATGCATTGTATCAATAGCTGCTCAGGCCAGCATCTATAATGTCTCTCACTTTCAAAACATGCTCATTTACAAACATATTCTCTTTCTTCAAGGTATTCAACTCTTGCTTGAGTTGAATCTTTCATACCTTTGTATTTATCAAAAACATGTTCTCAAAAATTATCCAAGATGTATGTAAAGTTTATGCATTTTTTATATGCTCCACAGCATAGTATTATCAATGACTGTAGATAGCCAATACATCACCTTTTTGTATTTTCTTTCACACTTTTAATTCATCTCCAATCGTAGGATCACTTGACTTTAGCTCCTTTTATTCACCTGAAACAAACTCGCAAAGAGGCCTTTTCCAATAATGAAGTTCATCAAACGGAACTTCCATGATTGGTACCTGTTCTTGTCCAGCTTTTTAGTGATGGGGTTTCCATTGTTCTCTATTATTATTACAAAATTGATACAATATAGTAAGCAAGACTTTTGCAACCTTTCATAAAACAAGTACACAATAATACACCAAGTAGCCTTTTTCACTGATTGCTCAATATAGATAAAACTTGTATTTGTTTTTTGGTAAACACTAGAACTTATAGATTCAAAATTTGTAATATGTGCACAACCTTTTAGTCAACATAACTAAAACTGCAGTATACCCTAAAATTGTTGTTCGCAACCTTACGAGCCTAAAATGGGTCCCAAAATGGCCTTAGATGTAGGTCTAAAATGGGGCTTAAAACTATCCAAGAGATAGTGGAAGAATGGGAGAGCTTCATACTCGTTGCTTGCTTGCTCAAATCCTTGATTCTTCTGCTTTACTTCAACCTTCAAAACTAGTCTCTCTCAATAGCACCACTCTAATACCATGTCATGAATCACATGGTGGGGGGACTTGCTTGGGCTATTGCACTAAACATATATCATACACATAAGAGAAGGCTCACTCAAGTACACAATAAGAGAGATCGAGGCAAAAAAAATTTCTTGTTGGTTTCTTCTTCTTCATTTTCTTTCTCATGTAATACAATGTACATCAAGTATAAATAAGATAGAACATAAAGAAAAGTGGCATCCTAAGTCAAACAGTGCATAACTAACTATACTAATCGATTGATGCTATAACTACGCCGGTTATATATAGGTGTAATAACCAAATATAATAAGTGATAAGTTAGTGGCCATACGAGGATCATAATGACCAATGACGTGCTAAGTGTAGACGTGTTAATCCATGTAGCTAGGTGGTCCATCATCAATGTCCACACGTGTTGAGCTTGCCATCTCAATATGTAGCCCCTACATCCCTAAGTGTGCTCACAATTGTCCATGGTGTCAACCTTTTTAAACTTGAAAGAATGCATCCTCCAAATCAGAACCCTTAGAGAATATCTCATCTAGTGGAAAGATTGTCTTGAAGAGGATACTGAGTTCCTCACAACCTATTATCCTAATATGTGCAACGAAGTAATCATCATGTGCTCTAGGTTGGATATGAGGAAGCAAAAGGTATTCAGTGATACTGGCATGCACCTAAAAGATATCCCAAATCTTACTATGAAGAGGCAAGCAAAGCTAATACCCACACTATTCTCTAGCACCAGTATAGCTTTACAATGATCAAGATCTAGGTGGAAATGCTTGAGAGTGTAGCATCAGGAATTATGGACAAAAGAAACCTTAATGCTTATGCTTCAGAAATCATTCATCCACAATTGAGACATTGAGCAAGGATCCCGAACCACTTCAAAGGAGGTTGCTTAGACTCACCTTCAAATTGATACCACTACACTTGATCCACCTCCTTGTATAAAATATTTGCTAATGTGTTGATCTTTGTAGAATGGCTACTCTAATTTGATGCCATATTCACCACCTTACCAAGCTACTCACAATGATTGATTTGGGCTTGTTGATGATGAGATGCTTTAAGTTGCTTCCAAGTAGCATCCTAGTTGGGAAGATAGTAAATACCTCTTTTGCAAAAGCCTCTTGGTTCAAGATGAGTATTTTAAGACCCTCACTAAGAAGCAATTGTAGTTATAGTAACTTATCCCTTCTTATGATTTTGTGACCAAAATCACTGACCAACCAATGCTACTTGATTAACTTGAGTAGGATTGTCATTCCTTAGGCCCATTCTTACAAAAGTGGTATTCTCATCAACTTGAGCTTGCTTGCAATGGTAGTTGTCTTATGACAATGACTAAATAATGATGTACAGTCAACACACTTCACTTTGATGCAACTTACTATAAGACCACTTCACATTGCTTTACTATCTTGGATCAAAATTTGGATATGGCATTAGAATTGAAACATCACCCATTAAGTGATAAGATTCTAATTGAAGAGGAATTACATATATCCATTCACTTTATAGGACCTTCCTTGCTTGAAAATCTAATTATTTATCTTTGTGAACTAGCTACCAAACTAGTTGACTTGGATGCTTTGGTGAATTGGTGTACAATCTGAGTTTCTATAGCTATTTTCTTTACAGGACCTTCCTTACTTGATGATCTAATTACTTATCTTTGTGGATTGGCTACCAAACCAATTGAGTTGGATACTTTTGGTGAATTGGAGTACAATCTGACTTTCAATGACTAGTGAAATCCAAAAACAACAAAACATTAACTTTTATATATAACTAACCCTAGTTAACTCGTACATTCTTTATTGTTTTTCTCAATATGTTGCATTGACAAGAACCAAATATCTTTTGACTTTTGGAACAATGCTACATCTTATGTGTGGGTAAGATCCATGTACAAAATCTAACTTTTGTCTTAGGTACAGTGGTACAAAGTAGCAAAGTTGTCATTCATTCATCTTTTTCCTTTGAATCCACTACATTGTATTCTCAAATTTTCACCAAGTGAATGCAGGATAACTAAGGTAACAAGCAAATCATTGACAATTCAAGACTAGAATACATTCCATCGCAAGGGCTTTCTTAAAGATTCAAGTTATGGAAACATCAAGCCAACAAGATCGTTCTGGAGCCCCAAATGTATGACAAAGATATGATATGCCCCTTATCAAGGAGGTCCCAATTTCCTCAACCACATCATACCTTGATTTCAATGTCCAATGGTCATCCACTTCCTTCAGAAGAGTTCCTAATTGCTTCATCAATGGGGACACAAATATTCCTCACAAAGTATAGGTTTTCAACCATAGTTTCATCAAACAACAAGGAAATGGGCTTTCAATGTCCAAGCTCACTACTTGAAAGCCCAAGCTCATTACTTAATCTTAATTGTGCATACTCATGTGCATAGCTCCATTTTTGTGAGGTCGGTTTACTATCTTCCCATAAAGCTTTTAGATTTCTCATAGTTCTATTTATCTTCATAAGGTTGTATGCCTCGTTGTATGGCAATGTGATTATTCATATCAGGAGGGACAAAAAAAAGAGTGCAAACAAAGGAAAAAAATGAACATTTTAAAGGAAAATAAATAGGAAAAAAAAGTAAAACATAATTTTTTTTAGAAAAGAGAAAGAGATAAGAAAAGAAAAAGGAACATGCACTGACATGCATTACACTACACCTAAGGATCCTCAAGCTAGATGCGCCTACTAACATTGGTCATCTAGCTCCATCTCTAACCCCCTAGCCGTTTACCCATTTTTCCCCACATTTACCTAGAGCACATCAAGGTCAAGACATACCTATGGAGTCTCGACTTGCCTTGGTTAGACATGTCTCCCTAAGTCACTTACACTTTTTCCCTTTCCACTTTCTTCATCCTAATGTTAGCATATTACCATCAAAGAAAGCTCAAAAAGGTACTTCCATCAAATGGTAGTAATTTCATCAATTACCATAAGTGGTTGATTTAGTAGTAAACCATATTCTTCAAGAGTAACTTGGCTTATACTCCAACTTTTTTTGATGTAGCCATTCACAACAGATGGTCCAAATATGCTATTTCCTACCTTCTTGCTCAGAATTTGCATTATTGCATTCATAAGGATGGACATGATATTCTCATCATTTGTCATTTCTATGCCAAAGAGACTAAGAGGTATTAATAGGATGATAACCTTTCTCTTGATAGCTTTATGTCTAGGATAATTAGAGTACATGTGAGTAATGTCAATCGAGCATCATTGGTCCACTCACTTGACTTTAGGTGCTTCTAGAATAATTAGAGTGCATATGAGTAATGTCATTCAGGGCATCATTGGTCCCCACTCACTTGACTTTAGATGCTTCTAGCTTTCATAGGACTTCATGGATATGTATTTAGGTTTCCCACACCTCCAAAGTTTCCTTAGGTTGAACTATACCTCTTCATCCACACCCTAGCATCATGACAAGGATAGATAAATAGTCCACAAGGAACTATTTCTCTACATTCATGAGTTGTACGATGAGGTTATCCCCATATGGGGCTTCTACAAATCACATGATGAATAGGTCCTTATAGATAGAGAATTAAGTTTTCTCACTCACATTTGACCTAGTGAATCACATTCTTCCCCATCTTTCCAAGACATAGACCAAAATCTTGTTCCTTTTTTCATATCAAAGATAAGGTTTTTAGTTTGACATACTTGTTCAAATTGCACTCTGAGGGATGGTTTTCAATTCTATGTTTATGTAGCTATTTGATTCTCAAGGGAATATTTTTCTATATATTTGGCTATCAAGGGAATATTTGGTTGTTCTTTGGTCTCAGGCATAATGCCTAGCCCTATAAGCAACATCTTGGCCTTATGAGTTTCAACCTAAAAGGCATAGAATTTGTCAGGAAACTTCTTTGCATACAGTACAAATCTGAGTCAATTGAGTATCCTACATACTCGATATTAAGTATAGTAGCCTTCTTGTAGCCTTCTTATGTCCTTATTTATGATGACACATTTTCTCTCTTTTGCTAAGTAGATATAGTCAAATCCATGATTTTTTTCAAGCATATCCTTACTTTGATCGACTTGCATTTTATAGTAATGTTTTAGGTCTAGCTTGATTAGTTGGCTAGGTTCTTTTTCAGCTATATCATCCCTTGGCCTTTGGCTAGGGGTTCTCAAGGGTTAGTAGCCTCCTTGATGGGTTTAGGGGCAACTACACTAGCCCAATGATAAAGGGAATATTCCTTGACTAACTAGAGAGGGTTCATGATTTGGTTAGATGTACTGACTAGACTACCTATCTGAGCTATAAAATTAAGACCCCTCTTGAGCAATAAAAAGAAGACCCCTCTTGATTCATAATCAATCTAACTTTTTCCTAATTAAAATTCTTTTCTTAATCCTCGAAAGGCCAAGATGGAAAGATTTGGAAAATTGGAAGTGGAATACAATCCCAAGGCAAGAGAAAGATGGAGAACAAAGGTGTGCTTAGAAAAATTTGAAGACATGAAGCACATTAAAAATTCTAAATGTGAGAAGAAGCGCACGAGAATAAGCACATCTAAATATTTAGCAAGAAGAGTGCTAGGCACATTGTAATTTATTTTGTAAAAGAGTGCTAGACTCTCTTCCGTGCAAGTTGTAAAGAATGAGAGGCACATGTTAAGGCTAATGCTAATAGGAAGGAGGAGGAAGACAAATGGAGGCAAAGGCACAGACTAAAAAGGGGATGGCCGCAGCTGAAGGAGGAGATAGGGTATGTATAAAAGTCAAAAAGTGAATGTACAACTTCATCGAGTAGTTTGAGTAGGTGTGCAAGGCTAACAACCTCATGCACCCTGCTCAATGGGCACAAGCATTCAATATTTTCTTAGGAGACAAGGGACAAACTTGGTTTACCATCCTAGATAATGCCAAACGCAGTAATTTCAACAAACTCTTCATCAAGAGCTTCTTGGAGGTTGGACACTCCAATAACCTCATAGTTAAGCTTATGAATGTTAGCAAAAAATACTAAGAGGACATATGAGACAATGTCACACATGTGAGGAGTTTCTACAAGAGGAGACTTACAATTGAGTGACCCAATGAGAGAGTGGTCTCCACAGTATTCATTAATGGGATCCGTAATGAAGAACTCTAAAAGGTGTTAGCAAGTAACTCAAACATGCAAAGGGATTTATTGGCAAGATTCTTTGAGGAAGCTATACAAGTGGATGACTTGCTCAGAGAGAGAAGCTCCAAGGCTATGCAACAAGGGAGCAACATGTTTAGAAATGTCGAGAGAACTGCAACACTTAGCAAATGACCAGCCCCAAAATGAGAAAGATAAAGTAAAGAGTGTCGACTAGACCCGAGCGAGAGCTAAGCTCAAGTTTGAGCTAACTAGACTAGAGGACTCAATATGAAGGCCAATACGACCTCACGTGAAGTGTGTGCATTGTGGAGGGAACCACCTGCCATCTCAATATTCCGATCCTAGATCCTGGCCAAGATTTGGGCATGACACTATGCACTACCGATTTCCAAGACAGTTGCTATACCAGCAACCCTATACTTAGCCATACTATCTAGGAGCTAGGCAGCAGGAATGGGAGCCTCTTTGGCTCTACTTGCACCTAACCATTCAAAGCTAGCCACTCCAAGGATCAAAATCAACTCAACATCAACTTGATAGGAATCCCTAGACTGCCAAGACTTGTAATGATTCATCCACCAAGCAATGCTCTAGTGCACTTTGTAGAGGAATGATTGGAGGAAGACTCATACATGAATCCTTATGTCTCTTATAACAAGTATGGTAATCCCATATTGATGGACTTTGGGATTATGCCAGTCATGGCTTTAGGCAGAGGGAGAGGTAGAGGCCTAGGAGGATGTTAGAACCATGAGCCCATGGCATGTTGGACATGTGGCTATCTAGGGCATATCTCATCCCACTGCTCTGAAAAGGAGCAAGCAAATAGGGAGAAGGTTGACTTGAGGTGTTCCGAATACGAAGTTACACACCTTTTCACCGATAGGCCAAAACCCTCCACTAGCTTGGCAATCGTTCCATCTATGTCACTCAAACTATTTTGTATCAAGTCACTAGACAACAATGCCATGCCCTTTCCCGTAAATATCATGACATGAGCCCAAACAAAGCAAACCGATATCTCGTTACCTAGACCTAGCAACCTAGATGCAGCCTCTATAGGGAAGAAGAGCCAGCGAAGGAGAAGAAAGATGACTGAGAAAAAAAATAACACTCAAGACAGAGAGCGAGACCACATTAACAAATGAAAAGTAGGTTACTAATATAGAAGTAGAAACATTTGCTCCTAAGATGAGAGAGAAGGAAAGTGCTACACCTAACTCCAACTAGAAAAGGCTATGAACAAGGTCAAAGAATGTATAAAAGAAGCACATGATCTCTTGCAAGATGTTGAACCTATCGTTGGGGACAAAATTAATGAACTCTCAACCATGAGCCCACCAGTCTCTCCCACATACTTGAGAGTGGGAGATGCAACATCACCACATGCACAGTTGCATAAGCAGAACATGGATGCCATGAATAGATGCCCTACCTAAGAGCATTGGCAGGAAATTCATGAAGCAGAGGAGAAAAAGATGATTGGAAATTTTCTCACCATACTTGTATCAACTCTTGTAACCTTGCCACTGGGAGAATTGCTTAGTCAAAACCTTACACTATGGCTTGTAAGGATTGAAGCAATGGGTAGAACAAACTGATAAACATGAACCGCAAGACTTGCTTGATCATGAGATTGTGATGCACATACCAAGCCTAACATTGAATCCAATGTCTAAGTCCCCATAAGTGAATGCTTTTTGGGAAGGCACTGAGATGCATGCAGTCTTACGTGTCATTGCCCTAGGAGATACAACGCAAAAAGGGGAGAGTAGACATAGGAGGAGTTAGTGTACTTAGCCATGCAGTCCTGCAAGATTTTGGAAACCCACAGATGGAAAGTGCACCATTCAATGTCACTCTAGCAAATGGGATGAAGGTTAGACCCTTCAGAGTCCTAAAGGATTGGCCTTTAAAGGTAATGGGGATTCAATTCTCCATGAACTTCGTAGTCATGAAGGGAGTGGATTATGATATCTTGCTAGATAGACGTTTGATGAGGAATGCCTGAGTGATAGAGGATTGGGGTAATGCCTTGATATCCTTAGGCAATAGATCAGAAGCAATCCAAGTAGAGATAGATACTTGGAATGCCTGAGTGATAGAGGATTGGGGTAATGGCTTGATATTCTCAGGCAATAGATAAGAAGTAATCTAAGTAGAGATGGACACTTGGAAAACCTCACCAATGGACCTAGATGCCATCTCTGCCATGCTAAAGGGTGACTCAAGGGAGGGCTAGAAGCGAGCATGGACCCCTAACTAAGTACATTCCTTGTCTTGAGGGTGAGTGTGAATGGATACATGTGTTGGCAAGCATTCCCATTCTCATAAAATGAGGATGAATATAGACTCAGCTAGCAAATCTAACAAAGCTAGAACTTCTAACCTACCCAAACCGTGCCCCTATGCATGATGGCTAGGAGTTCCATCAATTGAACAACACCAATCACCTATCTTGTCCCAACTAACAAATTGGAACTCCATAGAATCTTTGAGTACCTATCAAGTGAGCTAATAGCAACCTAGCTGCAAACCTAAAGCCCCTCAAGGATCTCATGGAGAGTAATGAGTGGCAATGGACTAAGTTGCATGAACTAAACCTATCATACAACTAGACTCTCGTGATAAGTGAGAAAAGCTTGAGAATAGGAACCCTAAAAACAATGTACAGTTAGAGTATGAGGATTCCAATGATAAGTATAAAGACTATTGTTTCATCAATGAAGAAAGTGAAGAGAAAGTGGAGACCATAGAATATGACACGAATGGAAGAGTGATTGAGAAAATCAGAGTAGATTCAAAACCCCGAGAGGTCAACACTTTTAGAGTGAACAAAGGAGTTGTCAAGGTATATTGTGATCAAACTTTGCTAGAATGCCTAGAGGTAGTAGATTATGAGCAAGTGGGATTAGTCTAGCCTAGCATCACATCATTATTTAGAGTGGAGTCAACCTCAAACCTATGACCACCAAGGAAGACAGCCTTGTCTAGTGAGGAATGTGAGTACAACTCTGAGTCAGTGGTGAAAAGCTTTGACAGTGACCTCAAAATTCCTTGACCACCTAGGACCAAATACACAAAGGGGGACCTCCCAATACACCTAAGGTGAAAGAGGCTAAAGGAGGAGAGAAGAATACGATGGAAGTCTTCAGAATCTGATCGATAGAAAAAACCCCAGGACCTACCCAAGCACTTCATGAAGTTCAAAAAAGGCGATGGAATAGTGGTGTTAGTAGGAGCCAAGAGAAAAGGGCAAGGAAGTGAACCCATCAAAGGACCCCAACCAAAGTTAAGGAAGTCAACTTGGCAAGGGAAGGGGACAAACCTCAACATGTGTACATAGTGAATGACCTAACTAAGGAGTAAGAGAATGATCTCATAAATCTCTTAAGGAAATTCTCCGATGTGTTTGTATGGTCCTTATGTGAGCTAAAACGAATAGATCCAAGTATCATGAGTCATAATATTCCCATGATCCCCAATTCAGTACCAGTTAATTAATGACCATATGCAATGAATCCTAAGCATGCATGTTGAGAAATGTGCAATCACATCCACCATAGTCTCTTTGTAAGGAACAAACAAGGCAAAGAAACACATTGCAAATAAAGCCTTAGACTATGTCATATATGCATGGTTTATTAAAACCACAGTTGGTGAATACCACAATCACTTTCCACCTTTCCTCACCCACCAATACCACCTAAGCCTATAAAAGGCACTCATCCCCCGCACTCATTCTATCTGTCATTCTCATCAGTTGTACTTGCATTATGCTTGGATAATATCAATTGTTCTTCTTTATCAATGCTTATGCCTCATTGTGATTGTCTATTTGCTCATCAATGATCCTCCTTAGCATGCATCCTCAATATTTTAACAATGCACATGTAATGAAGTAAGAAATTGATAAGCTATTGAATGTAGGATTAATTTATGAGATAGAGCATACGGATTGGGTGTCACCCATAGTGATAGTTATGAAAAAGAATGGGAATATTCGAGTGTGTGTGGACTATAAAAAGGTCAATGTAGTTACAAAGAGAGACAACTATCCATTACCATACACTGAGCATGCTAGAGAGAGTGACAGAAAAGGAAGCTTGCAATTTCCTAGATGGCTTCTCAAGCTATAACTGCAAGTGTAAGTCCATTCGAATGACAAGCACAATACAACATTCATCACTAAGTAGGGGGTGTTTGCTGACATAGTCATGCCAATTGAATGATGCCCCTACTACCTTCCAGTGCCTCATGTGTGCCATCTTCAAGGACATGCTCAAAAACTAGTTGGAGGTATTTGTTGATGACTTGTGTATCAACACCAACTAGGAAGAGTACTTAAAAAAGATACAAGTAGTCTTTGAATGGTGTAGGTAATATGATCTCTCACTGAACCCCTTAAAATGCCAGTTTTTTTGGTGAAGCATAGTTGTATTTTAGGCCATGTTGTGTCGAGGAATGGGATAACCACAAAGTCCTCGAAAGTTAGGATAATTATAGACCTTCCTCTTGCGACCAACTTCAAGAGAGTTTAATGCTTCTTAGGCCACAGAGGGTACTACTAGTGGTTTGTGCTGAGCTCTGCATTGATTGCTAAACCTTTGTACAAGCTATTGATAATATTCGAGTGGACCAAGGAATGTCAACAAGCCTATGAAAGGCTTAAACAGGATCTAGCTTCAGACCCTATCTTAAGAGTCCCAAATTGGTTCTTTACCTTCCATGTGCATATTTATGCATCAAAGTTTACTGTGGGGGTACCATTGTGCCAATTTGGTGAGCGTAACCTTGATTATCCAATGAGATTTCTAGACAACAACTCACTGATACAAAAATAAACTATTCCACAATAGAGAGGGAAGGGTTAACCATGGTGTTTACTATAAAGAAGTTTAGACATTATCTTCTAGTAGAGTGATAGCCTTTACCTTCTTTGTGGATCATCAAGCATTGCTTTATCTTGTGAACAAACCCTGTGCAACATGATGCGTTGCTCAATGGTTACTTCTACTTTTGAAATTTAACTTCTTTGTGCTAGTAGTGCACAAGGGTAAATATCACATACATGGCAAATCACATGTCCCACATACCCACATATGAAGTTGATGGGGACATGGCGTCAATGATAAACTACCAAATGCACATGTTTTAGAATGTCCAATGAACGTGATTTTTTTAGAGCAGACCTCACACCATATTGGGTGGATGATGTAGTCCACATCCTAGAGAATGGATTGCCTGAAGAATGACCCATAAAAGAAGGTACGTTAAGGAGACTAATCTTGAAGATCCAACCCCATAAGTTGATTGCTAGTCAATTATATCAGTTAGGATAGAATGGAATCTTAAAGAGATGTGTCTGCAAACATGAAATGCACGATGTGCTCATAGAAGCACATGGCGAGATTGCTAGAGGACATTTCAATGGAGACACCACAGCACACAAGGTGCTTTAGTCTCAATTGTGGTGGCCAACATTATTCCACGATGTAGCTAAGTTTGTGAAGCACTGTGATGAGTGCCAATGGGCCAAAGTCCCTATTCGTAGGACAAAATGGATTTGACCCCAGTGATTACACACCAACCATTTGAGAAATAGGGAATTGACTTCATTGGCCATATCAATCATGTAGCACAATAATCACAAATTACAAGCCAAGTACATCATTGTTGCCACAAACTATCTCACCAAGTTGATAGAAGCTTGAGCAACTCACAAAAATGATGGGCTAGAACTATGGTCAAGTTCCTTTGGGAGTAAGTAATCACATGGTTTGGTCATCCCATAGAGTTGGCTAGTGATCAAGGCACACACTTCATCAATGAAGTGATTGCTCACTTGTTATCCACCTTCTTGATAATCCAAAGGAATTCCTCACCATATTATCCTCAATCTAATGGTCAAGCACTGAATCCATAGACAAGATCTAGGTGAATATCCTAGCAAAGGTAGTCTCTGCTTTATACAGTAGTGATTGGGACAACAAGCTCATGGTAGCTTTGTAGGCATATAGGATGGCCTACAAAATGGCCATAGAACAGACCCCGTTCAAATTGACTTAAGGAACCAAATTAATTTTACTAGTGGAATTCTTTGTTCCAAGCTTGAGAATAGTAGCCTAGGATAGATGGGAGGGCAAAGAAGCATAGACAAATCGGTTGGTAGAGCTAGAACACCTATCTGAGACTCGTATCATTACAACCCATGCCCTAATCTATGAGAAGGTGCAACGCAAGAGTTGGTTTAACAAGCACATCAAACAATGAGATTTCAAGCAAGGAGACCTAGTATTGCTATACTTTGTTGAGGGACACAAGCAAAATATGAAATTTAGGGGATTGGGACCTTTCAAGGTTCACAAAAACATTAATAGAAAAAGAGGTAATGTGAAACTCAAAACCCTAGAGGGAGGGCATAGAATTTTTCAATGAAAGTCACATAAAAAAGTATTACCCTTGGTCAAGGTGTGAATACATCAATATGGGTGGCCTCTCAATGAGCAACCGCCAAACATTACCTTGCAATCTCTCATAGTAGTGTCCAGCAAATGACCATTGCATGTGCAACCAAAACATTACCCCAATTCTCCTATCATGCCCTTCCAATTTTGGCCTTTATAGCCATGCATTTGATGATGAAGAAGTCTACACCTTCCTTTGCATTAACAACAAAATTGTCTCCCACAGATAACACATCACTTAGGACATCAGTGTACCTTGCATACAAGGGTGCATTCCCCTCATCCTCATCACTATTGCTTGCTGCAATTTCAATCAATGACACAAAACTACGGTATTCCTAGCTTAGTATACGTATCGTTTGTTCTTACATCTTGCCCATCAACCATCCATGCATTCATCACAAAATTACAACAATAAGCAACATCATATGGCAAGCATGTCAATGGGGGAGTATCCATTCATTGAATGCATTGAGCAAGACTTGACTATTTGCTTGCAATCCCAAGTGTTGTCTCTAGACACCAACCCTTCCTTGATCTCCCAGAAAACCCTCTACGCATCATTGGAAGAGAACTTAACCTTCAAGAAAGCAACACAATCAATTGCACATTTAAGGGTGCAACAATTTGTTTTCAATTTCCCATGTGTGAGGGCTTGTTCTATCACCCCACCTACACCATCATGTTCTCCCTTTTCGTGCCCTAAACATGGAAAACTCTAAAGCATTTCTAGTCTAGTGATGCTAAAAATTCTAGCCACAAAGTAGAATGGGCACCATGCCTTGAATTGAGTTGCACAACCATCTGGCCATACCCAATGGTGTTTGAGTTGGTATCCTTAATCCTTCAACCAACTATCATGACGAAGCAAACAATGCTAGACAAACATTGTATCATGTGTTTTGTCATCAGAGATATAAAATTGGCATGTCTTTTTCACATCCTTGTTCACATGGACATAGTTAATGTGTACCAATATGGGGACATGGTCACTATACTAGTACATGGATCGAATCTCATTTTTCTGCTTGAAAGTAGTAGTTCTCTATAAAATCTATCATTGAAACAATAACATAATCAACAACCTTGTTAAGAAATATTAAACTATTGTGCTTGCCATTTGTAGATAAAGTTGCACAATGAAGCTCCCAATCTTGTTTTTCATGAAGGATATGAAATCTGGACACTTCATGTGCACAACCTTGAGGTCTTTTCTTGTGCCCCTTGCACCATCATTGTTTGCCTCATGGTCTCTTCTTGTGTGCCTTGCACCATCTTTTCTAATCTACCTTGGACACTCTTCAGACACCTTCACATGTAGCAACAATGATGTGCTCCCCTCCTCATTTGGACACAAATGGATCTTTCTAGTTTCATACTCATAGCATGTACCAAACATGCATTTTTTGTTATGGAATGTGAAATCCTCTCCTTTGTTGCAAAGCAAAGACTCCCATAGTTGGGTCACACCACTATAGACGTGCCCGGTTTTTTCTATGCAAGAATAACTATTATGGATCTTGGAACACACCAAGCAAGCATAAGTGCACATTGTGTCATGAAGATTCTTGTGCATGTAATGGAGGGTTTCCTTGACATAAAGCATCTAGACATGGGCAATACAGCGACATGTATATTTGTCCTTTAATTTCCTTATGAAGAATGGCTTCAATCCCTCAAAGCATCTTTGGGTAATCTAGACATGGGGAGGGATTGATTTGAATCTTTTAAAAAACTCTGACTACAGCATAAAATGAAAACAACTTTAAGCCATAAGGAAATAGAGCTTTGAGATCAAAAAATTCTATCCATTTTTTAATGTGCTTTTACTTTCAAGAAAGCACTTTGTAAGAGCAAAAAAAGTGAAAACAACTTTAATCCATAAGAAAATAGAGCTTTGAGATAAAAAATTCTATCCATATTTTAAAGTGCTTTTACTTTCAAGAAAGCACTTTATAAGTTGAATCCTAATAGTGCTTTTGATATAAAAAGAGCCCCTTGATTGAGTAGAAAGTGCTAATATGAAGTGATTGTATAATGCATGCAATCTTGGAACTACTTGCAACTTAGAAACGTGCTCATGCCTTCCAAACGAAGAGCTTTGTATGAGTAGAAAGTACTAATAAAAAGTGAATGTACAGTATAAGCCCAAAGTACTTTATACAGAAAAAAGTGCTTGTGCCTTCCAAAAAATCCCTTTGTATGAGCAAAAAGTGCTGATATAAGTCAAGGTATAGTGCAAGTAATCCTAAAAGTGTTTTGCACATTAAACAACCCTTTGTAGTGGTTCTATTTTTTTATAATAACAAAATAGGGTAGCCATGATAATGAGGAAGCGTGGCAAATATGCATATTTGTGATGATGATGACTATTTACTACCCATAAATATGATGGTGCACACTAAAACAACATGAAAGCACTAGTGTGATATTCCAACTTTATTTTCAATCTTTTTGACTTCTCACAAATTAGATTTGAAGAATTCTAGACCATTAAATAGAGGAAGTATCAAGCAAAATTGTATTGTCCCATTACTTAGTTTATTTTAATGTGTGTATACATTCCAAAGAAAATTGATTTGTGTTGCACATTTAAAATAAACTAAGTAATGGGGACATTACATTAAACTAATTAATGGGGACATTACAAAAATAATCCGAGGTTCGTAACATGACACTTTCATTGGTGGTTGATAGGGATTGTAGCCATCCTTCATAGAAGTCACCATGCGAATGCGAGTCATGGGCTATAAGTCAAAATTGATCAAACCCATCTAAAACTTAGCAAAGCAAGACAAGTCTAAAAGCTTTAAGCTTTAAATCTTAAAACCTTTATAAATAAAAAGAAGACAAAGAGGAAAATGATGATGAACATCCCCCCTCCCTTTTTTAATTTAAAAAAAATGGTATATGATTTTTCCCAAATTTGGAGTTTGGCGAGAGGCTTAGATTGAAGCGAGATCATCCGAGAGCCAAGCAAATCAGTCATGGCATATCTGGAACCTCTCTGGATCTCAAAGATCAAATCGCCAGCATCATATTGCATCTTGAAAGCTTATAGATTGTTGATTTGCCAAGATACCCTCCATTAAGAGTTCCTCTTCTTGGCCACGACCCTTCTTCTTCAATTTAGCTATAAATACGAGGCATGAGGAGCCGTTGGAGGGCAACCTGAGCAAGTCAGAGTACCACACTTCCCTTCATCTCCCATTCACTTTGAACCTAGCACAATGTAAGGACATTTTGGGCAACAAATTTGTTAGTAGTTGATTTGACCAAAAGGACATAGGTCCATCCTCGTGGGAACAGTTGGAACTTCCACTACGGGGTAGACTCAAGCAAGCCTAGTTAGCAAACTCCAAGGGTTTTCATCAAATCTTGGACCACGTTTTTTAGGACATCTCTTGATGAGCTACTAAGAATGTACCACCGAGGAAGCATCTCGGGTGGGCATGTTACAACTAGCAGCACAACGATTTACTCTATGGTGGTGACAACAAATGTGGTAATGATTATGATAATCATGATGATTTTGATCATGAAGACAACTATAGCCCATTGCAGCAAAGGGCAATATATTATGGTATTGTTGATGATCATAGTGATGATGATGATGGTGGTGGTGATGATGATCTCTAGTCCACGATAGCAGTGATGTGATGGTGCTTTCAACTCTGCTTGAAAATGACAACTACATGTGGGTAGGTACTTGCTCTTTCTTACTTTTCTTATCTTTGCTTTTTTTTTTGTCCTTAGTTAGAAAATAACTTGAATATGATATCCTTCTAGAACTTAAGCATATGCAAAGTCTTGATAAGCATGAGTTCTCTCCCTCTCTCTCCCAATCTCCTTCTTCTTTCTCATGCCTCCCATGCAGGTCTTTGTATGCATGTGTCAAACAATGTAAACAAAGACAAAATCAATAAATCTTTCAATTTCCTTCAACTCACATTGGAGCTATTTTAAAAAAATAAATGTAAAACAAGATATGTGCCTTACTCCTATCTACGACTCAATTGTTTTACTATTATTTATTACCATAAATCCCATCAGATCTAACAAAAAACAAAATCCATGCATTCAACTACATGTGGACCCCTCATATTTTACAATATGTGACTGACATGTACTTAGTCCCATCAAATGGGACCAAAATGTCACACTCTATGGAAAGCAAGGCTTGCTGAAGAGACACAGAACCCCTAGCCTACTCACATATAATACAGATCTATGAATAGATATGATGAGAGAACGTGGTTAGCTACACTTACCACATTGTAGTTGTTGTATTGGTGAGCCACATTCTTGATATGCATGCACTCTCATTTGCCCTCAATCTTGCTTTTATTTTTTCCATGAATGAGAGGAGATAACCAACAACAAGCTCAAGGAGATGAAGAAAGGAAGAAAGCTTCATGAACCACATCCCTCACCCTCCCACACTCTCCACTCAAAGACTCTTTCTCTCATTTGCAGCAACAAAGAAAGGGGATAGAGAAGAAGGGGAAAGACATTAGAGTAGCAAGAAGGCAAGAAGGTGAAGTTACACACATATTCTTGTTACATTAGCTTTCATCTCTTTTATACATCAACTCTAGACTTAAGGTTTCTCCATTCCCCTTGGGCATCCAACTCCTTTTTGTGACCTCATGGCCAAACTTATCACCTATTTCATGCACCTAGACCCTATCCAAAAAATGGAGTAACACAAACAGTGACCACATGATGATGATGCTACATCAAATACAATTTGCATAGTTTAGCTTTTAATCCAACTAAATTTTACAATAAATCATTTTCCAAAAATTATGGGCCTTTTTCTCTTTGTAATTAATACTAACTAATATGCTACCACACAAGTATGGTAGCATACTAAAATGTACATGTACAAAAGCCTACATATGGTTATTTTGAACTATGATGCATCCTTATGATAGCATACGAGAAGCTACTTGGCCAATTCTCCTAGGCATCTATGAAGTTGCTAGCCTCCAAGATATATGGTAGCACATGTAGTGGTACCATTGGGCATTTCTCAAGCTATTGTTAGCTACCAAGTCATATACTAGCATTGTGGAGGGCATAGTGTTATCCATATATATGGTAGCATAATGGTATTCACAAGTATCTATCAAGTTGTTAGCTACCATGGATTATCATACCATAATGCTAGCTATGTGTATGATTGCATAATGGTGCCCATAGGCATCTATCACACTGCTAGCTACCAAGTCCATAACTATGAAGCTAGTAGCAACTAAGATGGTAGTTATCACATGATGGTGGCATCCAAAGCTGGTAGAAACTAAGCTAGTAGCATCCAAGCCAGTAGTAACTAAGATGGTAGCCACCATCATAGTAGCATCCAAGCTAGTGAAAAATAAGCTAGCATCATCCAAGTTATGTAGGTAGCAACCATCCTAGTGACTACTATATTAGGAGTTCTCCAAACACTAATGTATAGGCAACTACACATATGCTATTGCTATTATATTAATAGATTCACTACAAGTCACCATTCATTAACTCTTGATTGTATACATGAATATGGATGCAAGCAAACCATCCCACAATTATCATTAACTACAGAGTCAATCAAAGATCTTTTGCTATAATTAACACTAACCTAGGGTTGCTCAAGAAGATGAGTAGGGTGTAGTGAAGAACATATATTGGGAAGAAATGGGTATTGTTTGTCAAGGAAAACACCATCAATTTTTTTATCTCACCACTGATTGTGTCCTTTACACATGGTTATTATTTACACAAATGCAATGGCAATACATTTCTCTTTAATCTAATTCTAGCCACATAAGTTCCTTTGGCATATCCCTAGAAGTTTTGATGCTATTGAAATTTGGTATTATAGCTTTCATAACCATCATGATAGTTGTCCTCTTTAAAAATAATATTCTAGAGCTTCCAGGTTTCTCAATGATGTTAAGGTTATCTCTTAGAGTTGTTAGCAATGAATATTTCTAGTCATTTTTTGCAAGTCATTGTGAACATCTAATATGCAAACCTTGAATTTATACCTTTATTTCATATTCAAGTCCCTATGTGTGATGCTTGCAATATCTATTACAATCTCTTGACATTCTAGATGACTCAACTTGGGTGAGATATGCAAGTTAGCCATTCCCTATATACGATGCTTGTAGTAGTTCACAATATCTATTGGAATCCTTTGACACTCTAGATCACTCAGCTTGGGTGAGATCTATAGCCATTCCCCTACTTCTTTTGAAGTCATAACCTCACTCCTTAATCAATTTTTTCTTATTTGATCGACAATCACGTATGCCATCTTTGTGTTAGAGTGCAGTGAATGTAGAAACATATGACCAGAATGAAAGAAAATGAACACAAAGAGGAGGAGAGAAAAAGAAACAATAGAACATAAAAATATGCAATAAATGAATGCTAAAATGAAGAAGGCAGATATGTACAAGGGCACTATATGCATATATTGGCTATATCTCTCTGCTTACACCTATAAAGACAAGTGCCAAAGACTAGAAAGGGGCTAAGCATAAATAGCCCAAAAAATGAATAAAAAATAGTAAGTCAACCTATAAAAATTGGCCAATCAACCAAAAAACTAGTCAACTATGCAATAAATGCACCAAAAATAATTTGCAGTCAGGGTAAAATTTAGGGGTGAATTTTAGCGCAAATGCTATTTTTCGAAGGTTTTCTTGGTCACTGAGCTTATTTTAAAGGCTTGAAAACTCAAATAATTAGCCAATATATACAAAAATTCACATATTTTAACCTAGAATTTCCCAAAAATAGCTCAAAATAGGGTTTTCTCTTAAAATTTGCCCAATTTTCTAAACTCTTCACCATTGATTAACCGAACATTTGTCTACCTATCTACAAACTAAAAATCCAGGGGATCCCTTATTCTTTACCCTATGTGCAGTGCCATGTGGCAATAACCCAAGGTTTGTTTTTATTGCTCGCCTTGCCCAATGTGATTTTCGCTACCTGCACTACTACAAAACTATTAGATTATTGCTAAAAACTAGACAACCTACATTTAAAAATGCAGAATTGTGCCCAAGGATAGTAATTGTATAATAGTACATTATCCATGCATGTCTAAGGGATGGGTTGAAACCCAAGGTTTGTTTTTACTACTTGTCTTGCCCGATGTGGTTTGCACTACCCACGCTACTATAAAACTATTAGATTACTCCTAAAAACTAGCAAACCTACATAACAAAATGCATAATTGTGCCCAATGGTACTAATTGTACAATAGTACACTACCCATGCATGTCCAAGGGATGGGTTGAATCTCTAACACCCCCCCTTAGATCTTGGATGCAACATAAAGCATAGGGATTTGGAGTGCTATCAAAGAATGGCCTAAGGAGGAGCCTTCATAAACAAATCTAACAAAGCTATCGACCATCTTACAATACACCACATCTATAGTTTCATCCAAGATCTTCTCCCAAATGAAATGGTATTGTATCTCAATGTGCTTTGACCTAGCATGTAATATGGGATTCCATGCAAAAGCAATGCAACTTTCATTGTCATAATGAACTATATTAAGTCCTATCTAAGGATAGACAAGATCTCCTAACAACCTCCAAAGCCACACTATCCCAATGTGGTAGAAGGTACCACTCTATACTCCATTGTAGATGATAGGGAAACTATGGGTTGCTTTTTACTACTCCTAGAGATAGAACCTACGTTCAAACTAGAGCAATATCCAATCCTTGACCTCTTGTGGTTAACATCTTCAACCTAGTTTGAATCCATCTAGCCTTGTAGAACAAAGGTTGAAAATCTTTTTCCTACTAGATAATAAATACCTAGATCAAAGGTCCCCCGCAAGAACTGCAAAATCCTCATTGTAGCCTTCCAATGAACTAGCTTGGGTTCACTCATGAACCCTACAAGAAAACCCATAAGAAAATACAAATCAACCTAGGTATGTAGAAGCCATATCAATGGCCAAATCAACTGCATGTAGTGGGTAGCATCTGCCAACTGATGAATCTATATGGGCCATAATCTTCTAGCTCAAATCCATGGGAGTAGAAATAGCCCTACACCCCTCCATCTCAAAAGTAGTCAAAAGCTCGTACACGTACTGCTATTGGGAAATAAAAATCCCCCTTGGAGTCTACCAAATCCCATGACCTAGAAAGAAGTGGAGAAGGTCCATATCCATCATCTTGAACATCTCATGTAGTGCCTCCTTCATCAACTTGACCTTATGGGCATAGTCACCTATCAAAATGAGATCATCCACATAAAGCATGGACAACATGTGCCCTCTAGCTAAGGTGTGGACATAGAATTTAGGATCAACAAAAGAACCTTGATATCCTAAGCATGCTTGGAGGAATGAGTATATCTTCTCGTTCCAATTGCATCTACAATTGCTGAAGCTTATGAAGATGCTCCCACATGGAAGTGGACTTGGATGAGTTCACCATCCACATTTGTGCCTCTAAATACACCCACTTCATCATGGTCATCCAATTTTATAACTAATTCAATTCTAGCCATATCTCTTGAGTAGCAGTATGTGAGCTATCATAATTAGAGTGCATGGGAGAAATATGAACGATCAAATGTGGGCATTCAATTTGTCCCAATACACCTATACCTTTTCCAACTAAGCTTTCTCATTAGCAAAAATCTTGGAGACATCATGGACTATACGAGGGTCTATGGCCTCGATCACAAGCTCTGCCAAATCATAGGACTCCAAGGTGGCAAGCATCAGTACCCACTAGATACAATAATTCACCCCATCTAGCTTTCGATCTTAAGGAAGAGCTAGTAAAACTAGGACCTTATAGTCCATGATAGCCTAAAACTCCACGTCGATCTCGAAAGACATTATCACCTATATAACATGCACAAGAACAAGGAGAACCCCATCTAACTCTAAAAACATGGTCTGCTAGGGCTTTCTCTACTCACCTCAAATGTGTTTCAATCATTGAAAGCAATGAAAATGTAAAATCTATAACAAGAGGTTGAAAACGTAGCCTTTTCTCCTTCAAGAATAGCAACAACATGCAAAAAATAGCAACTTCACTCTTTTCTCATCCTTCACTTGTTTGTCTTGGCCTTGTATCGATACACATCCCTCATGCTCACCCTTGAACATTGAACATTCATGCTTTTATCACATTGAAGTCTCTCCTTCAAGTCTACCCATGATCAACCAACCCTTCTATGCTACTTTGATGGCATGTCAAAGTGTAATGACTGTGGAAACCTATGACCAAACAAAAAAAAGAACATAGAGAGAGAGAGAGAGAGAGAGAGAGAGAGAGAGTCTCAGAGGGAAAGCACATGAGCTTAAAGTATTTTGAGGAACATGGTGTGATGGGTCCAAATTTGAAATGAATTTTTCGGCATTGCATGATAAGGAGCTACCAAGATGCTACCAATTTCTAGGATACAAGTATTAAGACCACCTTATCATGCATATATCCACATCTCTTTCATACATTACCTCAGATAACAACCTAAAGCCCAAAACCATTTAGAAAAGCTTTATTTTTGGTTATACAATGTGCCATCTCCATGAGAGATCTATTTTTTCTCCCAGCTACACCATTTAGTTGTGGTATATATAGCACTATTCATTGGTGGTTAATCCCATTTTCAACCAAAAATGCAGTAAAATCCTTAGACATGTACTTTCCCCAATTAGATTAGAGAGTACCTGGTTTAGATTGTGATAAAATTTTAGCCATACATATAAGCCATTTGAAGTACCAAAACACTTCAAACTTAGCTTTCAAAAGATATACCATGCATGACTGTAGTAATCATCAATAAATGTTATGATGTATAGGTACTTGAAAGATGATGTTTGCATCAGACTTCAAACATCACTTTATGGAAGATGCACTTTACAAACCATTCTCACTAAGGTGCCTTTTGAGAAGGAACCATGTTGCATTATGTAGCCCTAAAAAATATATTTTATAAGTGCCTCAAGAGTGGGTAATGAAGATACATGTCAAATTTTTGCAAGCACAATAAACTAGCAAATTTAGATAATGAAAATGTGCACATCGAAGTTTTGCATCTAAATCGGTCCACACATTTGCAACTATATTTACCATACCTTGTGCACATGTATATCATTATTGAGTTTGTGTAGCCCACAACATATGATTCAAATGCAATAATTGTAGCACCCCATAAGAGATCATTAATAATGCATCTATCATCCACAACAATCAAGAAAATCTTGGCCAATGTAGAAATTGACAAAAAATTCTTTTAATCTCTAGTAGTTACAAAGCATTTGAAAACATACAAGTAGTAAACAAACGACCTAATTTTGGTAGCTCCTTATACAAGATATGAGAAGCTATTGGTACATTTGATAGCACAACTCTTGGGGACACTCAAGGAAAGTGAACAAACTACATTGTGGAGTTATATTCTTAGTAGTAGCATTGAAGTACCACACGTTTGACTCCAAAATAGACATACATGAATTATGTAAAAAAGAACATAACTATATTGCACACAAAATGCTCATTCTTTATCTTGCATAATATTTGCAAGTTTTGAATTAGAAGGAGAGACATCTACAACAATATAGTAGTCTTTTGGAGGAGATGCATCTACAACAACATAGTAGTCTTTCTTTTTGGCCTCTTTCACAATCCATTTTTTAGGATAGTACTCAATGATATGATCTCTTACCTTACAATACTTACAATAGCATAATATCATTTTTCTTCTCATCCTTATCATCCTTCTTTCCCTTAATTGGATTTATAGGCTTCCACTTAATAGTAGAAAATGTATCTTTTCCTTTACTTTTCTAGTTATCCATAAGAGTTAATCTTTAACATGCATAATGGACCTATTTTTCCAATATCGTTCTTCTTGTAGCAAAACAAAAATCAACTCATCAAATGAAAAATCATAGGGATTATCTTTTAAAATCAAACATCAACTAAATAAAAAAGTCCAATAAAATTTATGAAGACCTTTGAGAACAATCTGCACAAGTGAATGGTCTTTATCTATCACCATTACTTTCATTAACATCTTTGATCTTTGTCGAAGAACTCTCCATAGGGTCTCATTCATCTATATGTTCACCCTCTAATTACTTATGCAAGTAAGAAATGTGGCCTTATTTCTTCCTTAATACAAACATGCGAGCATATTCCAAGCATCTTTAGCTTTCTTGTATGAGAAAATGTGTGAGATCATAGTATGTTTACCAAATGAAAGCAATCAAAGTATGAACCTCTATATCTCTTGCATCTCAATGAATCTATTTAGGAGTAGGTGGTGGTATTCTAGTATTAATTGGAGTAGAACTACAATTTGAAACACCTCAATAACACCTATTTTTGTTGCACTTGGATCTTTGAAATCCATATTAGGATGTACTTCAATTCCTTACACAATACTCCAAAGAACCCACAATGAATGGTTGGTTCCATGCAACTTGTCAAAAAGGATAAATTTGCTTGCATGGTACTAGCAATAGTGCAAATATAACAAAAAATGAACATGAATTAAAAATTTGATGATGCTAAGCATTATGAGTTCCTTGTATTAGTCAACTTGCAAATGCTTGTCAAATTAGGGGCCAATCAAAGGACATAAAACCAAGGTGTTTGTGACAACTCTTCCCGAGTGGTCAAAGCCCACTCTAATACCTATTGATTGGATTTATGATTGTAGAGATGCAAATACATAACTTAGAGAAGAAGATGCTTAAGAACATAGAAAACAAAGTGTTTTTAGAGGCATTACTTACAATTATACCCTACCCTAAATATACTTATATATAAGGCCCTAATGTTCTTAAGCATTTTCACACATACTATCAAAATATGGTAGTATTGAATCCATTTTATCAACAAATTGTTGATGTGGTAATATTTTTAGCTACATGTGAGACTATAGATGGAAAAGAGTCATGGTCTCCATTGAAATTTCTAGTAGCAAACAAGGCAAGAAGAGTATAAACATATCTTCTATGGATATTTCTTACTATTATTTACATGAGAGAAAGGGATAATTTATATTTCCAATGGAGATCAAATCCATGTGAACTATCACTTTCTTTTGTAACAAGGTTATAAACTCTATAACATCTAATTTCATCACTATTTTGCCCAAACATGCAATCATAGCCTTATCACCCAACTTTATGGCACAAGAGCATAAAGCAAGCATCCAAAAGCATATAGGTTTTTAACTATGCCAAGTGTCATAAGATGCAATTATCTACAAACCCCTCATTAGACACCTTATTACTATACAGAAGGCATAAAAGGTAGCTTCTAACCAAAAATTACTAGTAGGTGAAGTCTATGCTTGTATCATGCATTATGCCATCTTTAAAATGCTCTTACATTTTCTCTCAATTGCTTCATTGTGATGTAGAGTGTAAGGAATTTATGTTCTTGCTTCTTGATGCCTTTTCAACTAGAAATTCATGAAACTTTTTGAGCATATACTTTCCCTCCCCACTCTCTCCATAATTTTGTGTGTAACGTCTCAAGATTATCACTTTTCTCATTCTCAACCATCCTCTATAATTCCACATGCTTATCAAACCAAGTCTTCCATCTAGCCTTTTGTTGTGACTAAGGCATGAGTTTCCAAGTCATGTGTCTTTGTTGATTACTCTATTCTAGTTAGGTAGTTGACCTATGCTTTTGTACCTTCCCATTGCTCTTGGATTACTATTCCTAGGCTAGGAATAAGAAATTTTGCAAGTTCAATGGAATCCATGCCATATGTGAGTCAACTTGGAGTTTTTCTTGTGATTATCTAGTAGGTTATTTGATAGCCCATGGGGCTACAACGAGCTTATTACCCCAATCAATCATGTAGGCAAATACTATTTTTGTGAGAATGTTTAGCAACATTGTATTTGTAGATTCTACTTTGTCATTAGCTTGAGGATGGTATAGAGCTAGCTTTCTATGAATGACTAAATATATAAAGAATACATTCTCAATGGCTTTATTGATAAAGTGTTCTTTGGTTCACAATCTTGATGGGGCAACCAAATCTAGCGATGGCTTGCTCTGATAATAACTTAGCTATGGTCTTGGCATTGTTCTTGTGAGTGGCCCTACCATCAATGCATTGAGTCATATAGTCTATAGCAACAATTATATATCATGCTTGTGAGTACTGGTTGTTGGGTCATTGGGTCTCATTAATACTATACCCTATTTCTAGAAGGCCTGGTAGACCATAGCTAGTATAAGCTCACTTTTCTTTTAACATGCACCTTGGAGTGTTAGTACTCATCCCAATGCTTGAGAAAGCATGTCACACCTTGAGATAGGGTAGGTCACCACACATATGATTGTAGAACTTTTATGGCTGCAATATTAATGAAGTGACCTTCTACCATCCCATTTTATGCTTCTTGAAGCACATCCTCAATTTCATGCTTGCATATGCATCTTCTTAAAAGAATGTCCCACCCCAATTGACATAGTTGTCAAGCAATCATTTGATAGGGTCAAGTTGTAATGACATAGAGGTTATTAATAAGAGAGATTTGGTGCCTCTAGATGATAGAGAGTTAATGCTGCCAACAAAGTTCAAAGACTAATCTTAACTTCTCTAGATGTTCTTCCTAGCTTGAAATGACATAGAGGTTATCACAATAATAGAGAGTTAATGCTGCCAACAAAGTTCAAAGACTAATCTTAACTTCTCTAGATATTTTTCCTACCTTGAAATGGCATTAAGATTATCAATCAACACTTCAAGTCATATTGTTAATGTGTCTTTGTAATTATATACATTAAGTATTGAAAGGTGTACATTGCATTAGTCCACCCAAAAGGAGGACTAAATGTATGCAAATAACCTTGTTCTGTGGCAAAGCTTGTCTTATCACCATCATCTAGGTGGACTTGAACTTCATTGTCACTTGAAAATCCATCTAGCAAGTTGTAAGTTGCCTTACTCTACCACACACTCAATCATATGCTCAATGTATGACATTGGGTAATGTTCTCTCTTGATGGCACTATTTATGTTTTTGTACTTCACATATACTTTGATTTTATCATTCTTCTTGAGAACCACTTGATTTCATAGATGAATCTATATTTTAGAATTTTATTTAAGTCAATTCTTAGACACATGGGGTATGGGCTGGGATCATTAGGATATTGAGTTAGTATGCGTGATAGAACACCCATTGGGTTAGTACAGCTCTAAGAAAAGACATATTGGAGCTCCTTAAGCAAGAAAATGGGTTTTTTCTCATCCTCTACAATGAGATTCTTGATTGTGTATACAAGTTTCAATGCCTCTCCCTCTACTACAAGATTCACCTCTCACACTTTCATGGGTCTCTTGATTGGTTCACTTAAGTTGCTTTATTACTTTATTCCAAACATCACAATAACACAATATCACTTCTTGCACTTTGGAAAATGCTTTAGGAGATCCTTTGGTTTCTTCTAGCTTCTTACATTAGAGTCTATCTCCCTTTGAGATAGACTCCATGTAAGATAGACTCTATCCTTTGGTTTCTTCTAGCTTCTCACATTAGACTCTATCTCCCTTTGAGATAGACTCTATCCTTTGGTTTCTTCTTTCTCACATTAGACTCTATCTCCCTCTAAGATAGACTCTATCCTTTGGTTTCTTTGAGATAGATTCCATGTAAGATAGACTCTATCATTTTGTTTCTTCTAGCTTCTCACATTCGAGTCGATCTCCCTCTAAGAGACTTTCATCTCCTTCCATCACAAGCAAATAGGCAAACCTCTCTTTTTCTTATCACTTTAAAAGGTCAAGTAATCTCAAGGTCATTATCAATGCTGATGTCTGACTCTAAGCTCAATTATTTTGGCCTACTTGGGGAGTCAGTTTTTGAGTTTTCCCCCTTCTCAATCACAAGAAGTTTGAGGGTAGGTATGAGGTCTATAGGCTTTTAATAGTTAATTTATGACCCAAGACCTTGAGGTCATCCTTCTTGTTGCCTAAGAACACTATTCCATTACCCAACTATCCATTTCAACTATTAGGTAGTTTATCTTCCAACTATTCATTTCAACTCTTACTACATTTTCACTATCCACTTCAACTCTTGTTATATCCTTCTTGTTGCCCAGGAAGACTAACTAGTCCTCTATCAATCTTGCATTTCACAACCAAGGATGCTTGAGTAGTAGATCATAGTATACTTCCTTCATCACAACAAAATTTATGAAGAATGTAACACCTCCAATCTTAACTAGTTAGTGTTTTAATGTCTCCGATGGATGGATCTTAAAACCATCACCATAATAGGGTTGAAGTGCAATGCTCTTAATAGGTAGGGTGCCTCAAGCTCTCTAGTATCAATGATTTCTCTTCTCATCAAGTCACCTAGGGCTTCCACTAGAAGGATGGAGTCACATTAGGCTCCCTTTCAAAATGTATTCACTCCAAGTGCTGCCAAGCTTGGTGTTGGGGTTAGATTGGGGGACTACCTTAATTAAGGCACTATTAGTGTTTCCTCTAATGTTTCTACTTTTCAAGAGTCTTCCCATTGGGACAATCACATTTCTTGAGGCCATGATTGCAATGATGCTCAAATCTACTTCCTTGAATGGAAAATTCATTGGTTTTATGCTTCATAGTCATGCCCTTGTGATGGCATTGCTTGTGGTTCCTTTTTGTCAACTTCATCAAAACCAAGTCTTCCCAAGGTATTAGGTCCTATGGGGATTGATGGTGGTGTAGTGCCAGCTAAGTCAAGTGCATTCACACCTCACTACCTCTTTCTCTTGTAGTTTAGCTTATGCTTCCTTGACCTAGTCCTTGACCTTATCTATCACTTCCAATTGGTATTCTAAGTTAGGATATCCAACTACTTTTGCAAAATGTTCATTTTCAACTTTAGATGTTGTTCTGGAACTTTTTGCACTAGAACTTAGTTGTGTTTTGAACTAACATTGCAATTTTGTTGATTTTCAAAGAAACTTTGAAGTTACTATGCTTCTTTCCTTTATTGATTATCTTTCCAATCATCAAACCATTGGCTAGAGAAGGAATAGATGTACTAGAGACTAAATGGAACTGATGGAAATTTTATATTGCTCGTACTTCCTTTTTGCTTAGGAAAATATTGGTACATGTGAGTTGTGCTACATTTGATACATCTTTGATCCACTTTGTTGTGTGGAGAATGTAAGCTCAGTGTTTGTGGGTGTGGGTGTGGGTGTGGGTGTGTATGTGTGTGACACCACCCTAAAGGTGCAAGGTGAGTGGATAAGTCTTGAGTATGGAAAAGTCAAGATAAGGATGCCACCTAAGATGGCCACTTGTATGAGTGAAAGGGCAAAAGGCTACCTATTAAAGAAGCCTTGTACGGCAGCATCATCTATGTGAAATATCAATTATCATTGTTAAGTGTGCAATCTCATTTTGTCACCATCGATATCAACACGGTGTGGGTTTTAGATCATGTGTGTGTGTGTGTGTGTGTGTGTGTGTGTGTGTGTGTGTGTGTGTGTGTGTGTGTGTGTGTGTGTGTGTGTGTGTGTGTGTGTGTGCGTGTGCGTGTGCGTGTGCGTGTGCGTGTGCGTGTGCGTGTGCGTGTGCGTGTGCGTGTGCGTGTGCGTGTGCGTGTGCGTGTGCGCGTGCGTGTGCGTGTGCGCGTGCGTGTGCGTGCGCGCGTGCGTGCGTGCGTGCATGTGCGTGTGCGTGTGCGTGCACGCACGCACGCGCGCGTGCGTGTGCATGTGTGGGTGCGTGCGTGCGTGCGTGCGTGCGTGCGTGCGTGCGTGCGTGTGTGTGTGTGTGTTGCATTTACCATTAGTATACATATTTAGGGGCAACAACAAGACTAATTTAGTGGCTACTTTCCACTGTGGCCACAAAGGTGAAGGCGATAGCATGCTAACTAGGTGAGGGGAAGGGCCAAAGAAAGTAAGTGGGATGGAGGCTCACGCATTGGAGAAGAGAGAGGAGAGTATTGGACTATTTTGAATAGGGAAAAATAGGGGAAGAGAAGGTAGCAAGTTGTTCTTGAGGATCTTCATCTCTTACAAGGTCTTTGCGGCAATCTCTCACTTGATTCTTGGTCCCAAACATTAGGGGAGGCTTCCTTAATCATCAAAGATGAGTTTTGATGAGTTTATGCTCTTCATGTGAACTATTTTGGGCTTACTCATCTTTGGTAAGTAACAATATGTAATAAAATTTCACACTTATTATCTTGTTGATTGCATTTCAGGGACTTGAAGACTTGGGAGTATGGAGATGTCATCATCATTAAGTACAAGATTATACAACAACACTTCAATGAAGCTAGAAACAAAGTACATGGTGCCATCATTGTCAAAACACCTATCATGAAATTAAAGAAGGTATCATGGAACTATTATCTCAAGTTTTAATTTCTCAATTGGTAGAAGGCTATTGTGTATGGGATTATAAGACCCATGGCTTTTCAAGTGTGAGTATAAAGATTCATGCTGAAATAACATCCAAGTGTGATGTGGCATGGGATGTCATAAGTGACGCAATGAATCAAATGAGTTGAAAAGGATAAGGATAGAGAAGCAGATGGAGGTATGATGTAGTGCTTGGGGTCCATGTCCTCGAATATGATGAAGTGTTCTATTGTGCAAGCCCCACAAAGTTCTTGCTGAGAATTACGTATATAGAGATTCCAAAGTTGGTGCATATGCATTCATATGAGGCTAGACAAGATGGCACCTATCAGCTACCCCAAAATCAGTCGCCCAATGCCAACAGTTTCCCTCTTGTAATCATGGGCTTACTTTGTGGTCCTAACAAACCTATCGCTACACCATAGGAGATAGAGGGAGTGATAGCCAAGGGTGCACAAACATAGAAAAGAAGTAAAGATTGATGTCATAAGGGGAGCATGCCTAGTGTAGCAAGAGTTTTAGCAATTGTTCATATGTAGCCCAAGGTAAGAGAGAGTCACAAACAGTCTCTAATGTGTGTGAGAGAGAGAGAGAGAGAGAGAGAGAGAGAGAGAGAGAGAATAGAAAGGTGCATAATAGTAGAAGGAGAAAACAAAAAAGAAGATCGAGAGATCATAGAACAAGAGGAGAAGGAGGATGCCATGCGGCTCCCTATCCAATAATTATTATTTTTAAAATGTAAAAACATCAACTTAATTATGGCTTTGTGAAAAGTCTTGTTCATACCCACATTGTGATTCCATGTATTGCAAATGTTTGCATTGTATTTGAGATGAATGCTCAAAGTGAAAAATTATGTTTCACCCATGGTAAAAGGGTCCTCTAACTAAGCCCACCTAGAGGCTGAAAATGAATGTGTAGGTATACATGTGTGTTCTTGACAAAGGTTGTTTGAGACAAGGTTGCATAAGAATTGACTTGTGCAAGATTTCTCTGTCCCAAGTTTAAGATCTTAAAAGGACTTTGTACGTGCATATTGTGTGAGAGTGTGCACATGTTAGATGCATGAATGGTTTTTTCATACATTTCCCAAACATTATAATTATTCAGAAAGGATGGGATAGGTTCACTCGACAAGTGGTGCTCGAACAAACATTAGTACATATACATGAAGCATGTATCTAGGGAGTAGATATGTCTAGTCATGTGAACACCAATAAAGCATCAAGGGGGAGTGTTGAGGGGTAGCTATTATAGTTGTACAATGGTATATATATTGGATGGGTGACAAGGCAAAGTAAACACCTCTCTTAAGAGGGGGTGCTAAGAATGTAAGCTTGGTGTTTGTGGGTATGTATGACATAGCACCCTAAATGTGCAAGGTGAGGGGGTAAGTATTGACTATGGAAAAGTCAAGATAAGGATGCCACCTAAGATGGCCACTTGTATAAGTGAAAGATAAAAAGGCTATCTATTAAATAAGCCTTGTGTTTTAGCATCGCATGTGGAATATCAATTATCATTGTTGAGTATGCAATCTCATTTTGTCACCGCTATAATTCACTGTGATTATGTGTCAAATCATTTTGTACACACCATGATTAGCCCCACTTTAGGGTTTTTAACATGTTCTTCTTAAAGTGTGCCCATTTTTGTAGACACTTTGTTGAAATAGCCCAAGCTAACCTAGTTTAGTACTCAACAACATCATGGGCTTGGATCATGCCTCTCCCCTAGCCATGTCCTAACATTATTACTGGGATAGAGTGGTAGTTCATGAGGATCATGTTTTCCTCTATGTCATATGTGGCATAAGGATTTTTCAACTCCTATTTTTCCATTAGTTGTATGAAATGAACCAAGTTTATGGGTGATATATTTACTCTTGGTGAAGATAGGGAGGGTCTGTGAAGTCAATTGTTGATGTCTTTGATAGAAAGGTCCTCTATTTTATTATTGAGATCCGACATTGGTGTATGTTGTAGAACTAGGGAGTCTTCCTAGGGCTCTTCTAAAGTATGCTACCTCATGTCCAAAGTGGCCATAGTCAATGCAAACTTGACCGAGTCAGGTGCATTCTAATGGTAGAGGAACTCCACCATAGTGTATGTACTAAATATTTTGATTATGTTTTGCTTTATGGTTTCCACGAGCTTGGGGAGGTCTTACTATTGTTGCTTAAAGTTCACAAGAATGGCATATATGGTGTTCAACTCTAGCTTACTCATGTTGGGCTAGGAATCTTGCCATCCAACCCCCTCTTGTAGTTGTTTTTCTATGGAGGTCATTAATTTTGACAATAAGCCATTTATATTAGAACTATCTAAAATCGGAACAATAAGCCATCTATTCTGACAATAAATCATTTATAGTGGAACTATCTAAAATTGAATTACTTTATCATGGATTTGTATATCTTTTTATCATGGATACTTTTGATGAAAACCTTGATTACTATGTTGGTGTTAGAAATTTGTATTGTTGGTATGGTTTTGTATAAACACATGAACTTGAACATGTAATCCTCTCTCTCTCTCTCTCTCTCTCTCTCTCTCTCTCTCTCTCTCTCTCTCTCTCTCTCTCTCTCTCTCTCTCTCTCTCTCTCTCTCTCTCTCTCTCTCTCTCTCTCTCTCTCTCTCTCTCTCTCTCTCTATGGGTGTGTGCATGCGCATGCACTCTACATTCATATATCATATTATGAGGTTGCCCCTATATCCAACCTCTACAAAATGCGTGATGAAGAGTTGCTTTTAAAAGTGGAGAAATATGTTTTTTCTATAGTTTCAAAACCTATAAACCACACCTTCCCCTGTCCACCTAAGTACAATCTAAAGGTTTATAGGTTTTTTCTATAGTGTCAAAACCTATAAACCACACCCTCCCACCTAAGTACAATCTAAAGGTTTGTGCTCTCTTTGAGTCTAATATGAGGTTTTTAGCCTCTCACACTTTCTCAAGCTATTGTACGAAGCTATAAAAGTCATTCCTTGCTCTATAATTGTCCACTTTTTTGGCTATTAAGGGTATCTTGGATTGCTCTTTGGCCTTAGGCATGATACCTAGTCTAGCGAGCAAGTTGTGGACCATTTGAGATCTAGCTTAGAGCACACTAGAATTTCCAAGTAACCATCTTTATACAAAATATTTTAAAGATTCATTTTATGGCCCTATTAAACTAGGATCCATGACTAATCTCTTGATGGCATCTATCTCCTTTTGCATCTTTACTCTCTTCCTTTACATAGCAACCATCAATTCCAAAAACTTGATGCTTCTTGAGTCATTCATCTTATGTTGAATTTTCTTGTTGTTTCAAATTTATCTGATTCATGTAGGTCCTAAAGGAGCTTCTTCTATGAGGTTATCTCCCTCCATCTTATTAATTTGTCTTTGTGAGCTCTATGATCCTATTTATCAACAAGGGAATAGGAGTGTTTCCAATTTTGAATCTTTCAAATGTGCATTCTAAACCAAAGATCGCCTTTCCACACAAGTAGGGATCCTTCCCATTGAATAATAACATGTGCTAGTTTTCTTGGCTCTTAATTAACCAAATACATCACTAATATTCTCTTGAAAGGTCATCTTTCTAGGTTAGGATTTCATTCTACTCTTGCATGTAGTTAAAGCTTTTTCAAGTGCTTGTTTGGCATTTTCTTTTTCTATTTATAAAAATATATTCTATTCAAGTTGATTCAATTTTTTATTAAGTTCCTAAACTTCCTTGTGTGTAATAGTTTTAGGCATTATTTCTAAGGGACTTTGGGTTTTCTCACAAGTTTGGGCAACTCTTTAGTTTGGTTTGGCATATACCACTTGGATTCTTGTTTTTATTAGTTCCTTAAGTATTGTGTATCCTTGATTAACTTATTTGGTTTGGTTTTATTCTTACAAGTCTTAGCTCACTTTTTGTTTACCTTGGTTCTTTTCTAAGTTTGACCCTTTATGTTCACGTTTCTCCTTGATTCAACTTTGACTTCATAAATTTTGCAATTTAACCACCTCTATCAATCCAAAATCCTTCATTTAGCTTTTCTTGTGTTTATTCAATGCAAGACCTTGAGTGATGAAAGGGTGTCCTAGTGCTCAACCAATTTCAATTATACTTTAGTAACAATTCAATTCTTCTAGTTGTAAAGCAAGCATTTAAACAATTCTAAGAATACCAATGGCTTCAAGGTTTCTTGGGTAGATACTTATGGCCTCTAAGTTGCAATCATGGTCAAGTAGGTTGCTTCATTATTTTCTAAGATAGATAAGCTACATAGACTTAATACTAGGCACATTCACATAGTCCTAGTCTCATGTAGGCCTACCCAATCATGGTTAATGTTGATCTTATGCAAGCATAGTCTTGGTCTAGCCTTGGTCTTAAGCGAGCTATGTATGTAGATAAACAAATAAGTACATATGCCAACATGTAGACATGCATGCTTTAACTTATAGTTGTGGTCTCAAGAGGTAGGTTATGTAGTCATGGGTAGACACTTAGGTAAGTTGTTAAGCTTGAGATGATATTAGAGCCTTCATCATAAACAAGCATGCTTACACAGTCTTGGCCTTGAATAAGTACAATAAGAAATATTAGTCCTTGAATCTTAATATTAAGTAGGCTAGCATGTAAACTAAACAATAGTGCAATTACACAATTAGGTAATGATAAGTAGATAGGTCAATGGGAACAACAAGTAAGGTTATGATGATTTTGGTAGTGGTAAGTAGATATGCACATAAACAAAAAAGCTTACATGGTCATGCTCTTAAGCTCACCATAAGCTCAATCTTAGGGTTACATACGCATAGTCTAGGTTTAAAAAGTGGGTGCACTAGCACTCAAACAAAGGATGTTGTAGCACATTATGGTAGCATGCACTTGACAAGCATATATTCATAGTCTAGTAGCTCATCTAGTATGCAATCACTCAGGCAAGAAAGTAGGCTATAAATAGGTAGATTGAAAGGTGGGCAAATGAAGAAGTGAGCAGATATATTGAACCGTGGGTAAACAAGGAAGTGGGTAGAGTAGGAAGTGGGTGGACTAGGAAGCAAGTAAATAGATAGATAAATACGCTACCTCAATCATAAACTTATGCAAATAGACTTATGATGATGGGGCATAGGCAAACTAGGATGCATTATTTTTAGTCATGATCTTGCATAATCATGTGGATTGACTTGATGGTGATGTGGTATAGTCCTAGTCTTAGTTAAGCAAATAAACAAAGCAGGTTGGTAGATCCATGATAATGTGGCACAAGCAGGCAATCACTCAAGTAGACTAGCACCCAATTAGGTTGAGACTTAAGCAAGCAGGTGAATTGACATGAGATGGCAATAGGTAGTCTTAAGCAAGCATGCACTTGTGATCTTAGAGAGACAATCATGATCTTAGTCTAGCATTAAAATGGTAGGGTAAAATTTTAGATGGTTAAATAAGAAAAACTTATCACTATCTTATGCTTTATTTAATAGATACAAACTTGTCCTCCTCCTCCTCTCACTTTGAGGCTATGGCAGTCTTTCTCTTCTTTGCCCCTCTTGAAGTGATGATGGAAAATATTGTATGAATAGTTTAAGGCTGATATTTCTAAGATTCTTGATGGATAGAGAAGAGGGTAAGCGAGAGATTCAGAGGGAGTAGAAGATAATAAATCAAGTTTCAGCGTCTACTCAAATGGAAGGAGTGCTTTTTAAGCATATCTTGAATGGTTGAAGTTGATGTGGTGGATTCAATGCCAATCCCTTTTTATTTCTCTTTAGAGGTCCAAGACCACCATTTTAAGTAGAGAATGAGAGAAAACCCACCAAGAACATGAATGACTAACAATAGACAACATACACATAGCCTTAGTGTAGGTAGAAAAAATGAGAATCACAAAAAAGGTAGGAGGCAAAGGATGAATTTCCTTTAAAAATGATCTCTAACTTGGAAATTTCCCTATCTAGAGAAAGCCTCTATGTATAGGCACACAATTACTTTGCATCAAGAGCTTTATAAAATAGCCATCCCTATTGCCACTACACCATCCACCACTAAAGATGTGGAGGAGTAAGGTCAAAATTATTGTTGGTCGCATCCTCCCTTGTACATGACTTTTAACTAGGAAGTCAAAACATCCATGTATGAGCAAGACAAGGAAGACTTGGTGGAACTACTCAAATTGGTAGGTCATAGCACCCACAAAGTTAAAGATGTAAGATTCTAGAGAACTAGTTCCTCTCAAAAACCTTCAACATTGAGCATCCATCCAATTCACATGAGGATTTTCCAATTGGACGTGACGGAACGCGGGAGTTTCTAGAACTTTTCCTTTAAATAGTTGGATGGTTGCCCTTCTCTGACTCTTACCGCCAACTAGAGCAGACAAGCATCATTATCACCTAAGTATGTAGATCCATAGGAAGTTAATTGAACTTTGAAAGGATTTGACAAGGAGTTACATGAGCATCAAAGAAAGGATTCCCAAGAGGAACTAGAGACATCTATATATGCTCAAGAGATATATGATAGGGTGATCAAGATCATTAGAGCTCAAACACACAAGATGTTGAAAATTCCATTGCCAATAGATCTCTCAACATGAGAAGAAAGAGAAGAAGACATTGAAGCAATACTCTAGCAATACTAAGATGGCCAGAAAAGAGACACTAGCATGGTTTTTGACTTCAACATTTCATGAGATCCTAGGCCTAGAACAAATTAGCCTATCCAAGCCACCATAGAAACCCCTACTACTAACATTAGGAGGATCTAACCTATCCAACCTAGCCATAGAAATCCCTACTAACATTGGATGGAATTGGTTGGATCAACAAAATATAATAATATTCACTAAAGTTTGCAAAAATAGGAAGTATAGGATATCTAGCAAAGCTATATTTGAGACATATGAGCATGTCTAGTTTCTTTTTTGGTACACTTTCCCAACAAAATGACAAATGTAATTTATTTCCCATACCATAAGCAATCCAATGTCGACTCTAATCCAAAGGAGCATAGAAGATATCTTCCACAAGATCCTAAATATGTATTTGCCACACATCTTGAAAAGGCATCATTTATGCTAGCCAAGGGATGTTATGAGGTCCATCTCTAGCTTCATCAAAAAGTTTAGCAACTACCCTAATCTTGGTTTCATCACCTCAAATTACTTGAGGCTTTTAGTCAAATAAGTAAAGAAAAATATAATTATGTACAAAGATAGGCTACCACCATTATTCGTTAATATTACTACTAGGATCAATCGATCACAATGACATAGCCCCATTTCCAAACATTTCTATGACGATCATACAACTTGGCAATCTTCGAAGTCATAGTTGAGATAAATACCAAAGTCATCCTTTTTTATGAAAGCTGGAGCAAGAGTGAAAGCACAAGTGGAAGTAATAGGAACCGAGAGCTATGAAGATTCACGTGAGAGAGAGAGAGAGAGAGAGAGAGAGATTATATGTGAAAACTCCAACAGTCACAATATGTGACCTACCTTCCCTTATTCTATTGTCATAGAAAGAATAAAGAATAAATTGATATTGATGGGCGACTGCCACCTACATAGTGTAGCTCTGCCATCACAAGAAGGTAAATGTAGGCGGCTAGGCACAGGTGACCTTTAACTGCCAACAACCTTCCACTTAAAGGTAAATGTATCTAAGTGAGGAGAGAATAAGGCAAAAGTGACAAAGTATAATGTGTACATATAAGTACAATAGGATGAGGAATAGACACACATCCTACTTTGATCATCTTCCTAAGGAAGGCATGGCATTCCATTGGGAGACGTTTAGTGAGCACATCAATAGGATTCTCATGAATTGGGAAATCTTGACAAGCTCTATAAGCTTATCCTTAATTACCTCTCTAACAAAGTAATAATGGACCATAATATGCTTGGATTGGATTATGTGACAACTAGATGGGACTCATACCAAGGTCTTTGACCAGATGGCCTAATCATAGGGTCTCCTTGCAAGCCTTAGTGGTGGCTGCAATCTACTTAACCTTGGAACTCATAGAGTTTGAGTACAATGTAGGAGTCATAGTCATAGCGAGGTCTTTAACTAGATGGCCTAATCATAGGGTCTCCTTGTACAAGCCTCAATGTGGTGGCTACAATGTACTCGACCTCGGTAGTAGATAAGGTAGTGCATTTCTGCACCCCAAACATCCAAGAAACAACACCTCTAACAAAAGCGAAGGCATTCTATATGTCCTGCATAATCTGAGAGTCTATGTAGCCCATGACACCCGTACTTAGCCTCCATGACAAGTGTATATATTTTCAGTGCCCTTAAGGTGTCTCATGATACCCTTCACAGTGTCCCAATATCATCAACTAGGTGTCACCATATAATGAGCCACAAATCCCACTGCAAGTGCTATGTTAGGTCTAGTGGCTATCATGGCATACATCAAGCCACCCACTACAGATGTATATGGGATCTTACCTGTCTCGGCCTTCTCATCATTTGAGTCAAGACAATTATGGTAGTTCATATTATTATCATAATTACAACTACTCTAAGGAGAAAGCCAATCCAAAAATTGAGTTACTAGTCTGTCATATTCTTCCCGGGCCTTCCAACAATAAACCACGTTGGGCTTGTATTATAGATTTCCTTCCTCATTTCTTTCCTATCTTAGGACTAGGATTGAGATTATAACCTCACACCAAAGCCCCATTGGTTCTGCTGTAAGGGAGAACCTTCCTATATATGGATGACTATACATACCTAAGTGATAGTCGCTTGCCTTAGAAAGTTTATAAATAACTTTGGGTGAACAGTAAGCTAGGCGTAGCCCTAGGGATGGTATCACACCTCAATCTCATCTAACTGTTGAAGACATGGACATCATTAGAATATTTTTCAATGATTTAATGCAACCAAATTCAACCAACAAATAATTCAATCATAGTCAACAATCAGCCCTTTCCAAACAAGGATCAAGTGAAACTTTCCAATGGAATTTTTAATCATTTAAAACTTTCCAATTGAGTTGTTCAATAATTTCCATTCAACCACTAAGAATCCAACTAATAACTTGAGTTTAACTTCACAATGAAAACACATTAGATTGATTTCTTTTCAACTTGGAAATATATGAAAAGAGCAATTTACAATATTATTTTTAAATACATATTTCAATAACCACAACAAATATAAGTATGGCATACATAATCCATAAGAAATTTATCTTTTTCAACATGATTTCTAAGCCATGACTACAAAATACTACTTTTTCATAAACAATTTCATGATATTATGAATTAAAAATCCATCTAAAAGTCCAATCATTTTCTAAAATAAATTTTCAATATTTTTTATAATTTATAAGATTAAATGTGTTGCTTTTATTTTTTGAAAAAATTTTATCTAATTTTATCACTTTATTAAATAAAATTAATTTTCAACTATTATTCTACTTTTTGTATAATTTATTACACCTATTTAAGTTTTTTAAATAGTATTTTTCATTTTAACCTATTAATTTTTACAAATTATTAGCATAATTTTCACTACACTTTTCAAATTTTAAAATTAACAATTATTCAAAAGCTAACAAAGATAAGAAATGTTATAATAGTAATTTTTGAGAATTTATTCAATTAAAACCATATCCACAACCGTATGCTAGCCATTTTGGTTGGTCAATGGTCCCACCACATCAACATGCTTGCATGGGGCCAATGTAGATAAGAAAGGGTATTAGATAGAATGACTTCAAAGGTAAGGTGCCAACAAAAGGATAGGCACTATCTCCTTCTTACGAAAATTACCTCCCATCTTGATAATTCTCTCATGTTAACTCATACTCTCACTCTCACAAGAGTAGCCTCCTCTCAACAATGTGTTGAGTTAATAATACTCTAGAAATTTTTATAAATAATTGGGATAAGTTTATTAAAATATTTAAAATTATTATAATTAAAAATAAATATAAATCTAGAGAATTATATGATAAACATAAATATTTCAATTTAAATTGAAAAAATCACAATAAAATCATATCAAAATATTTTAAGCTAATAAAATGAAAAACAAATTAATATAAGCTCTTATGTAAGTACATAAACATATATAAACATGAAGACTCATTGACTAGCATGTGAGAATATGAAAATAGGGGTGGTCACGTGCAATTAATTGAAAAAAATTAGGTATGTTATATGGTCAATGTTGTGGGCATCCATCCAAGATACCTAAGGATGAAACATTGCAATTTTCCTAGTTTAACTTATTATTTTGCATGAATGATACATATTTCTGACATTCTATGGCCTTAAGAAAGATGGAGATGATACATTTATGATGCATGTCAGATTCTACAAATGGAAATTTTACTTTGTCTTACTAAGTACAACCATAAGTGCATAGACATAGAAGAGAAGAAGATAGTCATTAATGGGGATTTGAATAATTGTGCTTATCATGAGGATAGCATCACACAATTCACATACGATAAATATGGGAAAGCAAGAATGGACTCACTCTTGAATACATTGCATGACACATGCTTCATTTAGTCAATGCAAGAAAGACAACTCAAAGTGTGCATAATTAACCAATCTTGGGCAAGAGAAGGTAGATGTAAATACTCAATGAAATGTGGTATGATGATTGCACACATAAATAGCGCATTGATAGAGATATTTTGCTATCAAATCATGCTCCATTATTGCTAACTATATATATTATTTGGAATGCAAATGCAAGTAGTTACACTACATTATCGGGGCCATATGCTAGAACCATGAAACTTATGTTAATATGGTAAAATCTAGCATGAGACAAAAGCACTACGTGCTATACAGTCACACATAATGGCGAGATACTTAGATATGTCGATATCAATGCTATACACATTACATATAATTGTGAGACATCACCATACTTCAATTGGGAAAATCAAGAGATTTTCGAACACTGTAAGGTAAGATTTGTAGGAAGGGTTTGACTTACATCTACTTATTTGTTTGAGAAGAGAGAAAACTATAACATTGTGTGCACTCTATACTGACATGCTTACAACAAGGACAATAGGATAGCATCCACCATGTCCCCTCTTCCCTACCCATAAGAGCAGCTAGTTCAAGAATCAATGTTGTAAAAGATCATGTGTTTAAGAACTAAGTTTATTGAATGTTAAAAAGAGGATTATCCAAAGTCTTTTCAACATACAATGAGATAAAGAGATTGGGTGTCGTAACAAGGTTAGCTCACACACACACACACGTCGTAACAAGGTTAGCTCACACACACACACACACACACACACGTGTGTGTCATGTCGTAACAAGGTTAGCTCACACACACACACACGTGTGTGTGTGTGTGTGTGTGTGTGTGTGTGTGTGTGAGTGAGCTAACCTTGTTACGACACCCAATCTCTTTATCTCATTGTATGTTGAAAAGACTTTGGATAATCCATTTTTTAACATTCAATAAACTTAGTTCTTAAACACATGATCTTGTGTGTGTGTGTGTGTGTGTGTGTGTGTGTGTGTGTGTGTGTGTGTGCGCGCGCGCGCGTGCAAGGAGAACCTACAACTAATGGGTTCACATGTTTTTGTGATACAACAAATAACATTCAATGGCCAATATGGAAGGTCCTTTGAGGTGGTGTCTAAATAATTTATGTCAAACCTAAAGCATGCCTCACACAAACTCCTACGTCCAACATATCCAACAACATTGAAGCTACAAAGAAACATGAGGCTTCCACCCTCCATTTATTGTGCTTGCCTCTCCTTCTAGTAATTTCAAGTCCATTAAGCAACCTTTCCTATTTCAAATGGATTAAGATTGTCAAATGAAGTGTGTACACAAGATGAAGAAGATATATAACAAGAAAGGCTATTCACAATAAAGAGGAGCAATTGATATTACCCCATTGTGTCCACAACCTAGATCTATATTTGCAAGGTTAGCTAATCAAACAAGACAAAACTTTCAATTGAAGGGAGAGCAAAAGGCCAACAACTATGAAGAAACACATGCCACTATAAAACTATGTTTACAAGCTAGTATTTAGGCTTTAGCAATATGTATTAGAACATCATGCATATAGTGTACAAGGAGAAATGGAGAGGACCTCCCATGTCAACAATCAATAAGCCCAAAATAGAGATCATGCACTTAGGACTCATCAAACTCGTTGGGAAGACATGGACAAATGGCCTATGCCAAGGAGAATATTTCATATATTTAGATGTTCCATTTGGCCTCAGGATCACTCAAGCTTAATGCTTCCAATGTAGCTAAAGAATAAGGTTGCAATAATGGTTTAGAAGTGGGGTTCAAAAGCAATAACTCCAAGAGGGAAGATAATAATCCTTAAGTTTATGGTGGTGGCAATCAATTTTGTGGCCAACATATTTGCATTAAGCAAGCATGGAATGAAATAGAGAAGTTTAGAAGATTTTTATGGTCTAAGCAAGATATACCATTTTGGCACCCCATATCCTAAGATAAAGTTACAACAAATGAGGGGGATCTTGGAATTGAACCCTTACAATAGCTAATAGACAACTACTAAGACTAATTGGAAAGATGGGCTCAAACTAGACATGGTCTATCATTAGTAGACATGTAATATTGTAGATCCCTATTCAAGGGGGGCATTGGCCAACATTGAAATTGGAATATTTAATTACAAGTATGGTTGTTCAAGTGAGGATTAAAGTTTCAAAGGAAATTAACACCTTGGTTGTGGCATGGAGAGGGATCATTGGAGACAAAATGGGCACAATATAGTGATGGTAAAGCAAACAATATGGTTAAGTGACAAAGCATATTAAGAACTATTTATCCCAACAACTAATAAAGCTAAACTTTCTAAAGGTGTGCACATAAAAGCAATCCAACATCGGGAGGATATATGGAAGGACAAACAACTCAATAGACTAACAAAAGAAGAAACTATGCTTGAATAGAGGCAAACCCACAAGGAGATGGCATGGATGAGAGAAGTTTTCTAAAGGAAGAAAGATGATTGACCTACATCTTATATCCTTAAGGATGCCCCCTATTTTAAAGTGCCTTAAAGCTGAATTGGATAAAATCCTAGCAAATTGTAAGGAGAGAAACAACTTTCAACCTTAACAAATTGCATCCTAATGAGAAAAATGGAATATTGGAAAAGACAGCTAGAATAAGGACTTTGGAAAAGAATACTAAGACAGGTTTGAAAATCAACACTTTAATAAGTTTGCCACAAGAGAGTTTCCATAAATGTACCCCAATATCACCCTTATGTGTTGTATGTCAAAGGAGAAAGAAACAATTTAGCAAATGGAATGGGAGTGTAAAGAAGCAAAACTATTCTAAAAAAAGATTGGAGAATGGATAGAGAAAGAAAGTTTCATGCCAAGTTTAATGCCAAAAGTGTCATGTTTGAAGAGGCCTCAAAATTGAATGATGGATCATTCAAAATTTGCTATGTAACTAGAGCTATAGTAGCATAAGAATGCACTAGTATTTGAGGGAATATTCTATTTTGCTTCTCTCGACATTGTGCTTTGTAAGGAGGAGATTTGGGTAGCTTGACAAAGGCCTAGGTGAAAAAGCCTCGCTCTATTGAGCAATTTTTACGACATTGAAGAAAAATAGCTAAATTTTGCTATGCCACATTACTCACACAAGGACAAATATAAATATATTTATTAGCATTGCCTTGCAAGACATGTTTATACAATGGTGCAGTGACAAGGCGATGCATGTTCCAAGAAAATTACCCATTGTTATCTTCAATTAAGGATCCACCTAACCTCACACACACACACACACACACACACACCTTTTCGAGAAAGAAGAGTTCATTTTTCAAAATTAAAGAAAAAAGTTCTCTCGTACAAGACGAAAAAAGGGCAACTCTGTATATATAGCTTTTTGAGAAATTAGAGTTAATTTTTCAAAATTAAAGAAAAAAGTTCTCTCATACAAGAGGAAAACAGAGCAAACTCTCTTGTGTGAGACAGCATGCCCTTGTTGATATTAGAACCAAGTATTATTGAACAAAAAAGCTCACCTTTATAAACTTGAGAGAGATCTATGCTAACTCTCCATCATACATATTGTATTGCATTATTTTGGTACAAAGATTTTGCTAAATGATCTAACCTTTCATGCTTTTTTTTGTTCACAGCAGCATCATTCATGAGGAGCTGACACAATCAAAGGACTACATGTACTCTCATGAATGGGGGACAGATACAGGCCCAAACTCTTAACAGAATTATGCCAACTCTTCGCCTTGTATATTGGATGGTAATCATTTAGCTTTACATACTGCAAGCTGTCACAAAGTAATTTAATCGGCTCCTGCCTTTTTGTGTGCGGTAACACCAAGCGAAGTAACATCAAAGCAATACAACATCAGCATGATAGGTACTCTTTCGAGCAAGCTGAAGTGCTTCCACACATTCTACACACCTCTATCTTACCTCTGCAGTTTTCCTTTCATCTTCAGACGTGACGGACGATCTAATTGCAAAACCCTGCCAAAGACTAACGTCAAATTACTCCAGCATTGACTATCTATGCTACAGAGAGACCCATGAGGGACGTCCTCCGCTCCTCATATCAGTTCCACACCCATCCATCGTCTGACAGTCGTCTTTTCTTTTTCCCCAAGGTTTAATATAATGTAAGGACGAACTTCACTTCCTAATTTGTAAAGCTGTCTCTCTCCTGTGAGAGAGAGAGAGAGAGAAGAAGAAGAGTTGTTTCAATGGAAGGATACCACCAACTGATCCTGTCCTGTAAGTTTTTATTCCGTATACGTTTTGACACTACGTCTGTAATAATGAATGCTGGCTCAGTGAAGTAACAAAATTGCTGTATATGATGCAGACCGTCTCTGCAACATGCTTTGCTGGTACCAACCTCCGGTCATGTATGATGTACGTACCGTTAAGGTCTTTCCCAACCTTCTTGTGAAGTGAGTTCAAGATGGTGCAGGAAAAATGCTTGGACATCCGCTAATATACCTTTTGTCCCAAGTTAGAGTCCTCCTCCTTGAGCTACGACCTAAGGGCACTGCCAGAAAAAAAGATGCAAATCTACATTGAGTATATGCAAAATTAATACTATTAGGCTAGACTAGTGAGATATGCAAAACAGCATGTACGGCTTACGCAGCTCTTTGCAGTGTCTGTGGCAAGTTTTCCTGTCCATAACTTCGAAAAGAATTTTTTTGTCCTGGAAGAAGCAATGGTACCCTTTGCTATCTCTTGCTCCACAGCAGATTGTTCCTTACCAACCTCTGCAATCTTCACCTTCATGTTCGCTAGGTCCTTCTGCAATGCTTCAAAGTTCTGTTGAACTTCATCCCATTTCTCATCAAGAATACAGGAAGTGCCTTCACGGGATTCGCTTTCTGGGACAGCCAACATAGCTTTAACATTGTTGGGCAGCTCTGTGAGCAGCACTCCTCCGGCGATGCTTGCTCGAACTTGCTCGAAGAAAAGCACCTGTACTACTACTCTCAATGGAAGCTGTTCGTTTTGAGCAGCCTCCATGCAAGCCTCCATTGACAACTTCTTGCAGTCAAGAATACGACATATTCTTTTCCTCTCACTTTTTGAAATCTCTGGATGCTCCTGTACAGTTATGACAAGGTCAGCTATTGCTTTTGCATTTCATACTCTCAGCACCTTCAAGAGACATCAGACAAACTCATGCATTCATGTTTCAGAGCACGCACCTTCAAAAGCACATCTATGGCCTTGTATAGTCCATCATGAACTGGCCGACTAAAGTCAGGAATTGATTTGGCCAGTGCCATGAACTTTGAGATATCAAGATGAGGATCTCGAGCTACTTCTGCAAGGTAACCATCAATAAGCTTTGCAACCCGCAGTTTTGCACTGTGTGTTGCCGAGGTTGATCTACGGCTGTCAGCGAAATGAACATGCTCAGCTGACCTTGTTCGCCGTTTCTGGGGAGGACGTTGCACACAAGTAGGGCTTACAGGAGGGCTCTGGTCCTGCATCATGAAATGCTCCACTATCGACTGCACCAAATCCATATCATAGTAAGTATTGCAAGGTCGAGAAACAGATGGAATGAGAAGATCATTGACAGATGCTTCCTCCAGCTGCAATCCAGCACGCCTTGTAAGCTCCTTCCTGATAGAAATGGAGGCACCTAAGAGAACTGCTGCTTTCAATAGCTTCAGTAGAAAGCTGCCAGATATACAGCCTTTATCTGGAGGAAGCAAGGTTGCTATCTTTTCTAACAAGTGACGATCTTTGGCTGCTGTCGTTTCATCAACTTCTGTAATCCTCTTATCATTTCTTACCTGCAGTATCCATTTCAATGCATAGAAATGCAGAGCTGCACCTAACACCTTATATGGTATTCTACCCTTAGACTTAATTGCTAGAAAAACACGCCAGTATAAATCAATACTTAATTCAGCAAGATCTTCTATCCACCAATCATCATGTGCAGATTGTTTTTTCCGACCCTGGAAACCATTGCGAGGAGGGCTGTGGGTTATTTCTGATGACTTTTGTTGTAGAGCTTTTCCTGTCTGTGTGTAGGTGTATGACCAATCCACTTTTGAGGGATTTACAAGCACCTTACAAGCTATTGCATCAATACACCTGCTTGTTAGCTGCAGTTCTTCAGCCCATGGTTGCATAGTCCTTGTACTCTTCAAGGCTATGATCGAGTCTTTCCACCCATTGAATATGTAAGTACTTAGGAAGACATCTACTTTGAACATTAGGTTGCCTTTATCAGTTGTCTCTGTCATTTCAAGGTGCTCAGCAGCACACCTAACAGCCACCACATTATATGCATTCAAAGTAACAGTAATTCCATAGCTGAACTTGACACACAGTTCAAATGTTTCTACTCCCCCTGGAAAATCAGATAGCTCTAAAGGGTCTTCATTTCCTTCAAGGGCTTTAGTAGCAGCAAGCCTTTGCAACTTTGCGCTCTTTGAGAAGAGAGGAAACTGCAACATTTTTTGAAAACAAAGCATTAGAATGAGATAATCCATGCCTGAACCACTATTCTTATGTCACTACCTGAGTCACCAGGAGCATTCTACCTAAATAACAATGCATCCTATGATGTCAATCACACAACAATATGTCTTTTAAGTCGTGCTATCTGATCTAGGGTATAATATGTATTTTAAGTCATGCTATGTCACTACCTGAGTCACACAGAAGCATTCTACCTAAATCACAATGCATCCTCTGACTAATGTTGATCACACAATAATATGTCTTTTAAGTCATGCTATGCCATCTAGGGTATTTCTTGAGTTAGGCGATGTGGTTAAATGCAGACATGAATTGATCTCAAATTGGTTTGAGATAAAATGAAGAATGTCTCGTTTCTAGCCCAATCCCCATCATAAGACCAAGGCTCCAACCCCAAGGGATGCATTGATGGGTGAGTGTTTGAGAACTTGTGGCTATCATCTTTGAACACTATCAACCATTCCGGCTTAAATCAGCAGATTGTGCTAGAATAGTGTTGAAGATCCCTCCATCATAATCCTATGCTAGATCTTTTAGGATAGGAGGAAATCCCGGAGCTCTTGTACAAATAGATGGCACTTTCTTGTCTTGTTTTCAGGTTTAGATGACAAGACGTACCATGAATAGTTGTGTTCATGGTTTCAGTTTCATAGGCCATTTTGGTGATGCCACATCCTTGTGCTCCATGCTCCAAATGATGAACAAACCCTTTATTGACACATAGTATGTGGACTAGCATCTAGCATCACTACACACACACACACGCACACACACACACACACACGTGTGTGTGCACGCATAGAGAGAGAGAGAGAGGGGGGGGAAGAGAAATTGATCTTAAATTTTATTTTTCACAATCAATGTGCTTTTTCTATACAAGAGAGGATCAATAAAGGGGAAGAAGTTCTACTTGGGGGCTGACCTCCCTAGGATGCAATTGTTGCATAAGAAGTCTTGCACGGAGTAGATCTAGCCATCCAAGGAGGCATCCAAGTGGGCACTGTACCAAGGTGGGGGAGAACACAAAGACCCACCAAAGCCAATTTGAGAGTAGTTGGCGACATACTCCTTGCTAAGGACTATAAGCTCTAATCCCAAACACCAAGCCCCCTTATTTCACATGTCAAAGCCCATGAATAAGGAGGTAAAATTAGGGGGACATGTCGCATTAAGACCTATCAAATCCAATAAACATCACACAATATGGGAGACTTGCCATTTTTATTGGGATGGCACAATGGCCATTCATCAACATGATTTGGATAATCTAGCCCATCTTCAAATGCTTACGAATTGTTAGATCAACCATGCTTTTTATTTTATTGAGGTCTACCATTATGTGGATTTAAGCTAATTAATGGCGGGTCTCACCTTCAATAATAAACTATATTATTAAATCTTTACCCCCTTCCTTGGATATCAAGATACAAGAACATGTTGATGACTGACCAATTTCTACAAAGACGAAATCCAAGAAGCGTACAAAGCATTCATGCCATCCATTTGGATTTGGAGGGAGTATAGTTGACCATGTGACTCTGTGTGTGTGTGTGTGTGTGTGTGTGTGTGTGTGTAGAGAGAGATGAGGAGGCTCACTTCATGTGGATCCCGATGCACACAAATCGCCCATCTGACATATACATTGCAGTATGCTACTTTGCTCCCATAGCCTTTGCGTACGCTATACCCGCAAAGTCACCTCTATCTATCACTATATGAGGATATGTGCATTACTCCAACATAGGGGATGTTCTATTAGCTAGGGGCTTTAATGCACACACGTCACAAAGATAGGTACCTTTTCTCGAGAGTAAGGATTTTATGTACAAAGATGTAGCATTAGAGGAGATGGGACTCAACAAGACATCATAGGACACAACAAAGTGTACAAACTATGGAGACTATCTCTTGGCTCTAGGAGGTGCACATGGACTAGCCACTTTTAATGGTCTGGCTAGATGGGCAAGATTAGATGCTCTCACATGCTTTCCAAATAAGCATGCATCTAGACGGTTGAGTAGAGGCCCATCTACAAGACCTAATTAGTACATAGAGAGTCGGAGTGAGCATAGTGAATTACCTATTAGGATCCTTATCTCTCATGCCAGATTTACAATCTTTTACCATCTCCCTATGCCATATTGCAAAAGCTATAGACCATACCTACCTCTGCCTCAAGATCACTTGCTGATACAATTCAACCCCACCATGGAGATACCCACAACAATTCCCCAAGTATTACCTTACCAAAGACATGAGAAGTGCCACATAATTTGCAATTTGTAGAGGACGATTATGTATTGCTGCATTTTGAAAGGCAAGGCTGAAAAATATAAATGGTAGAGAGGGATTGTATCCAAAGCTAAGTAAGTGTTATTATGGACTCTTCCAAGTGTTAGAGAAGATCAATGATGTTTATTATAGGCAGAAATTCCCTGCACACTGGCAAATACACAATGCCTTTCATGTTATTTATTGAGGCATTTTCATGTGATGTGCCAAAGGATGTATCTATTGAAATTCAGCCAGAGGTTAAGAAGCTAGATGAGATATTGATAACCCAGCAGATTTTGGTACAAAAAGAAAGAAAGATCAAAGGTAAAGTTTCCAAGAGATACTTGGTGAAGTTTCAAAATTACTCACCAATGAATGCTAAATGGATGAAAGAGAGTAACTTGGCAAACCACTCTTGACTATTGCAACTTTACCTCAATGCTTTTCAGTTGGAGCAGACTTTGGATCAAGCTCAATAAAGGTTCAACAGAGCAAGGGTCCAAAGCATTACCTAATGCTCAAGGGGGAGATAGCACTTCCACTCTTCCAATGCTAGACAGCTCTAGTGTACAATGGATCTTGGATGTATTTAGCATGCATCCAAGGTATTGTTTGCTAACAATATAATTGCCAAGAGGTCACTATTCACTATACTAGTTACTACAGTTGGTATGCAGATGGATATAGTTTTTACCATGGATTTGAAACTATACATTTGCATCAAATTTTGATCATTAGAGATTGATTATAAGTTGTTGGTTGATAGTTCAGCGATGGTTCATGCTTAGTTTATGCTTTGCTATGGTTGTTTGGTCAAAATACTTTTGGTTTAGAGTTAATGGATGCATCCCATGTGATTCTGACAGTAGCTATGATTCATTTTTGGTTAGTTATGACTTAGTTATATTGGCTGGAAATTTAAATATGAGTTTGGTAATAGCATAATATGAACAGCAACTGATATTCTTTGACTATATGTCTATGCTTCTTCCATGCTTTACTTTTGTCACCTTGAAGTGCGATCGGGAATGATTGCAAGGATTTCAATGGGGAGTCTATCACAAGGACATGTATTGTTAATGCTTGATGGCTTAACTAGCCCAAGTGAACAATGGGTGACATTGGCAAAAGTTGTATAAAGTTATGCCGGATAGGCACTAGTGCGTACTCGGTGTCAATTTGGGGTCTAGACCATTAATTGGGCCATTAAAGATCCAATGGTGACATTGTGGGACTAGGCATTAATTACTAAAATCAATGCTAGTCCAATGTCAATAAGATTGGCATCATTAAATGTCCCACAAAGTTAGCACTGCTTAGCATATTAATTGTAACTAGGCACTAGCCAATTCTTAAAGTGAGATCGAGAATGATTGCAAGGATTTCAATGGGGAGTCTATCACAAGGACATGTATTGTTAATGCGTAACTTAGGCATTATTAAGTTGTGCGCAAGTCAAGTGCACATGTGAAGTGCAAGTCAGTTCAGTCACGGTGATGGCTTAACTAGCCCAAGTGAACAATGGGTGACATTGGCAAAAGTTGTACAAAGTTATACTGGGTAGGCACTAGTGCATACTGGTGTCAATTTGGGGTCTAGACCATTAATTGGGCCATTAAATATCCAATGTGACATTTTGGGACTAGGCATTAATTACTAAAATCAATGCTAGTCCAATGTCAATAATATTGGCATCATTAAATGTCCCACAAAGTTAGCACTGCTTAGCATATTAATTGTGACTAGGCACTAGCCAGTTCTTGAGCAAGGTCAAATGGATAAAAGTTGGAAAGTACAATAAAAAGGCTACCAAGTGGCAAAAGAGGTTGCCACTTGTCAAAATTGCCCGTGCAAGTTGAGCTTGGGAATTCCGCGAGGCATTTGACATAGTACCTCAAGCACAAACCATGCCAAGATTGCAATACATTGAAGTGCCAAAGTGCATGCAATGGGACATTTATGCATCGTGTATAACAATGACAGGCCATTGACGAGTACTTGGGGGATGTTCAAGAGAATTGACATCACAATAGGAGTAAAACAAGGATGCTCACTTTCACCCACACTATTTGGATTATACATGGAGGTGTCTAACTACATTGACAAGGGATGTGGAGTCAAAGCTGGCCTAGTTAGGGAGTTGGTTCCACTATTGTTTTAGCCCAATGAACTTGTGTTCATTTCAAACTCCCCAAAGGGCTTGCAAACCCACTTGGATGCACTACACACCTTTTACAAAGATAGAATCTCACATGAACCTTGGAAAGACCATAATTATGGTTTTCATCACTTCAACAGCATGGATGACCAGATTTATGTATCAATTCACATTAGGAGGAGATATAATGAAGCAAGTGAGGGAGTATGTATACCTGACAATCACTTTGTACATATACCTAGTAGTCACTTTCTCAAGTATGAGATTTCACAGAGAGGGACAATTGGAGATCTAATTGGCACAAGGCTATGCAACATTAGGGGTCCTTGAGAGTCGGTACACCCACTGATAGTTTTAGGAACCTTATACCAAATTGTAGCTATTTGTTACTTAAATTACACCCACTCTTTTATGAAGCAAAGGTTTAGCGTTATACCCTAGATGACTAAGCGCTGATCAAATTAGCCCACAAAAAGATTATTGTGATGGCTAGGATAATATGAGAAGCCATTGATAATGTTGATGATATCACATATGATCAGGAGTAAGCCCTCCACTCCACACCTCATCGTCATACCAAGGTTTAGGGCAACACCTATGGTTGTGGAGGCACTCTTCAATAAGAGTGCCTTTCTTGCATAGATGATGGGAGCTCTTGTATTAGAGCTACCCAAAATTGGCATTGACCTCCTCCAACTAGTACTCACAAATGGCCACTTGGATGAGCTTGCATGGACTAGACATTGGATGAGCTTGCATGGATTAGACATTGACCACCTTTTGACTATAGCATGGACTAACCCACACTTCACCTCAATAGATCTGAGCTGATTTCAATTATCAAGTCAATATTCTAAGGGTTGAGACATAGAGAACTTAGATTCAGCTGCCAGTCCCTCTAGGAACTATTGTGCCTCTCAAGATGGATTTATTATCCGACCACAATGTATGGACACACACCTCTCCCACGAAATGCACAGTACTCTACACCTCGCAATCAAGCATGGACAGACATCCCAGCAAAGGATAGGATATGATAATTGTGTGGCTGAAAGATTGAGACGAAGGAGCACTATATATACAAATGTACAAAGTATCATCACATATGGGGGAGGTATCAATGATCACTATCTCTTCTGTGAGGGCTTTGGACCTCTCCGATGTATTATGGAGTACAAGGACCACATGTTTCTGGGGCCCTTCATTCTTGGAACTTCTATGCCTACACTACCACAAGATACGAAACCAGCCCGTGCAGACAGACATGCAGAGAGCAATGACAGATTTTTTCTACAAATCCCATCCTATAGGCACCAATAGTTCAGCAAAGACAAAACCACCCACTAGGACTGCATCTACCCCATGCCATGGAGTCATACTAGATAGGGCCATTGCACTTCGCTATAAGGAGGACGACCTCAACCATCGATGCCACAACCGAGGGACCCCACACCACGGTTAGATCAGAATCATCATTGCAAGCCACCATGGATTCTACCCTAGGCACATCAGCATAGTGGCCCTAGACCACATTACGACCAGCATCATATGTTGACCTTGAGATCCAAAGGGATAGCTACAATATCTAGATATCTTCTATATACAATTCGTAGATTTTTAGATACTACTCTTAGACTAGGATGCAATTATTTACTTTTTTTAAAAACTTTCTTGATGAGTTGGATGAGTTGGTATCAAACATGGATGTACTCTCTCTTTTTTTTTTTCGTAAAAGGTAATTGTATTAATTACGAAAAAAATACAAGATTACTTGATTACAAGATACATGACGACAAGCCAGGCCATCATGTGAAGAGGTGCTAAGTACTACGAGTTACAATTTCATGGCAAGGATGCGGAGGAAATTGCCATATGCCAAGGACGGAAGTCCTCCATAGAGAGCAAATCAGAACGATGGAGAAGAGCTAATTGCCAATACAAGAGGCCCTTAAGCCTCACAATATGCCGCTGAACATTATGGGCAGAGTCAAACAGAAAAGCATTCCGAATGGTCCAGTTATGCCAACAGCCCCAGTATCGAAGAAAGTGGTACATGAGCTTCATATGTGGCTGTGCGGGAGTAGGGTATTTGGGCTGGCCCAAAACCCAATCAAAGGGGCGCAGTGTGATACCAACCACCCCTCGCCAAACGGCCGACAAAAACAACCAGACTTTCTTAGCGACGGGGCAAGAAATAAATCGGTGACGGGCGGATTCCATAGTAGTGGTGCAAAAGAAACAGGTGCCATTGGAGATTCGTCGCTTGGAAAGAGCCGAAGCAAGCGGAAGACCCCCAATCATCACTCTCCAAAGAAAGACTTTGTATTTAAAGGGTGTCTTGTTGACCCAGCCCTCCATCACAGTTGCCCTCCACCATGACCGGGATTTACGCAATCCCCATAAAGCATTCGCTTTAGTAACTAGCCATTGATTATCTTTAACCAGAAGATGATACACTTGATTAGCAAAAGCTTTGCTCAAATGCAGCCAGCCTTGTAGGTCCCAATCTTGCCAGGGATGATCCAAAGCAAGAGCAGGAAAGGGTTGTCTGCTCTGGAGCACCGTCAAAAGCTGTTCCCATATAGGCCTATATCCACAAGGGATCCGGAAGAGCCTCCTAGCAGTACGAAACGATATAAGCACATTGCGACTGGCAAGGGTGGCATCCGCGACTGAAAACAAGCCCAAACGTGCCATCCGGTTGAATTGTGGTCTAAGCTCATGTTTACCTTCCCACGAAAGTAAACGCGAGACCGCCAGTAATTCCAATTGAAAAGAGTTATTAGCCAAGCGATCCTCCGTTGGGTGCCACTGAGCCTTTTGAAGGACGTGTTTCCAGGAACACACCAAATGAGTAAGCAGCGATGAAGAAGAACTGGAAAACTGCGAATCCGCATTAAGAACGTGCCACCAAGAACTTCGGAGTTGGGTATTGCCATGCCGAAGCCCATGGCCCTCGAGGAAATAACGGGCGATAGCGACCCACGGATGATGATCATCCGAGCACATGGCGCGGAAAAGGGACCAACGAAGTGCCTGCATGTGAGTTTGGGCATCTAAAATAGCTCCGCCACCCATGCGTTTGGGGGTGCACGCATGCAACCACGAGATCCAGGAAATACCTGCATGCAATGAGTCCTTCTTCCATAGCATGAAGCGAATAGACTGAGTGAGAGCATTCAGAGTCGTAGGAGTCCAGGGCAACAATGGCAAGAAATATGTGAGCATTGGCAACATAATTATCTGGGCTACTTTGAGGCGAACATGAAAAGGCCAGGCTTGAGACTTCCAATACATAAACTTGGCCACCATTTTCTGAGAAATCCACTGCAGAAGGTATTTTGGGGGAACATCAACACCCAAAGGGCATCCAAGATGCCTGACAATGGAACCGCGAGGAACAACCAGACCCTGCCAGTCCAAGGACTGCAAATCCGACTCCGTGTAGCTTAGGATGGCTGATTTGAGCGCATTGATACGAAGGCCTAACGCCTGACCAAAGAGACCCCAAACATCCAATGCTTTTCGAAGGTTATCCTTGTCCGCTCGCAAAATCATAAAAGTATCATCCGCCAGTGATTGGCCAATGAAGTGTTGTCCTGTAGGAAGCGACAGTCCGGCCAACTGGGAAGAGGCGGCCATATGTGATAACATGGAAAGAACTGGATGTGTCGCAAGGGCAAAGAATAAAGGGCTCAAAGGGCACCCCTGTCTGACAGAACGGGCAAGGACAAATGGCTCAGTAACACCTCCGTTCAGCATGACTCGCGAAGACGCCGCAGCACTAATGGTGTAGATTAGACGAGACATCCGAGCACCAAAGCCCATAGCAAACATAAGGTCAGCAACGAAAGACCAGTCCAGATAGTCAAAAGCCTTTTCCAGGTCCAGTTGAATCAGTACCACCTCCTGATTAGAATGGCAGACATAATCAATGGCCAATTGGGCATTCAAAACATTGTGTAGAATATTTCGGCCCTTAATGAAACCATACTGGAGAGGGTGCACAAGGGCAGGAAGATGCTTATGGAGCCGATTCGCCATTATTTTGGAAAAGATTTTGTACATTGAACCCATCAAAGAAATGGGGCGCCAGTGAGTCAACTTAAATGGCGAAGGAACTTTTGGAAGCAGTTTAATAATTCCTTGTTTCCATGAGGGAGGCATGATTCCCGTTTCCCACACCTGTTGAAACAAAGCCTGTAATGGTTTCGCCAGTTGGGTAGCGAAAGCTTCAAAGAACTCATTGGTGAGACCATCCCAACCCGGACTTTTATCTTTGGGCAAGTGTAATAAGACATCCATAACCTCTGCTTCACCAATATCTGACTCCAGAGTAGCTTGCATGTCCTGCGGAAGCTGATTGTGGACCAGGTCATAAAAAACCAAACGGGGCTGAGTAATTTGGGCTGAAGGTGAAGCGTAACCGAGAAGGTCACGGAAATAATTCCTGCACATATGCACAATAGTCTGTGGATCCAGGATAAAATGGCCTTGTGCATCCTCGAGTCTGGTCATATTCTCTCGAGCAGGAGAGGCATGGAGGGCTCGAAAGAACTTATGGGTCTGACATGCACTATCTTGCAAAGTCTCTGTCAAATGTTGCAATTTGGCCTGCTTATACGATTTTAGCTGGAATTCTTTAATAAGATCGGCCACCCGCATGGCCAGTGCAAGCAGAAATGCATCATCCGGAGTGTCTACCAGCAGGGAGCGAACCAAAACCAGCAGGTCCTCCGCTGCCTGTCGACGGCGCCGACAAAGAGAGGCATGATAGATCCCATATTGCCGAGCAACCCGCTGCACATTAGAGAGCAATCTTTCAAATGACGCAGTGCCCTGAGAGGAAAAGTCCAAGGAGAATCTATCAAGCAATTGTTGCATATAGCCCTGAAAAATTGTATGCTTTAAGTAGGACGAGTTGAAACGCAAAGGGAGTCTCTCCAGAAATTGCTTGAAAGGGGCAATGGGTTGTGCAAGCAACTCAAACTGCAGAGGGAAATGGTCCGACAAGACATATTGCTGCAATACTTTTATTTCGAGCATCTCAGGCAGAAAATCATCATTCTGCATGATATATATACAGTCTAGCCGCGACCATGTTGTGGCATACTGGGCCGAATGGAAAGTAAAGCCTGGAGAAGACTGGTGTAGCCAGGACCAAAGATCTTGCTTAAGAACAGCAAGAGCCAACTCTTGCCACATACGACTTTCCGGTGCATCCATGACCGAGTGCTCCGATGTAGACTGGGAAGAATCAACACACATATTGAAATCCCCCATGAAGAAGCCCCGTCTGCCAAGTGATAAGGAAGTCTTCAAAGTCTGCCAAAGCTCCCGGCGAGATAACAAATCATTCGGAGCATAGAGGCCAAGTAACCATAGGATTTCCCCTTCGAATAAGATTTCAACCACCAAGAAGCGGCCATGAACATCATTTTTAATAAGAACAGGCTGATATTTGGCATGTACAATCATGAGCACACCCGAATAATGCATGGCCTGTGTTCCTGCATAGAACAGACGAAAGCCATGGCAATCCACAACTTTACCGGTGTCACCGTGACTCTTGTGCTCAACAGCGCACAGGACATCCCACTGATTCTCATACAATGCCATCCACATGGCATGTTGCTTGTGGCGAGAACAAATCCCTCGCACATTCCACGTGGCCACTTTCATGTGTATACAAAACACAATCAAGTACGAGGCACAGCTTGCCTCGATTTGACTTTGTCGGCGAGAATGTCCAGGACTCCCTCATCCAAGAAATCCGCCAACACCGCAAAAGAGTTCTGAGGGCCAGTTTGGAAGTAGACGGCATATCTGCTTGCTTGGGGTTGGAACGTGGGTAACGACGATCCCACGGAGTAATGACGTTGCCTCTGGTATCAAAAGCCAGCTGTGCAAGTGGGCCCTTTAGACGATCCGAATACATTTTCCTGGCTGGTTGATGACGGGGAGCTGAAGAAACCATAGCAGGAGCAGAGCGCTCAGAAGACATCATTTCCTTCCTGCGCATGTATGTTCGCATGGAATCTTGTGAGGTAGTAGGCAGAGTACTCTCCATGCCAGCACCAATCCTGTTGCCTTTTTTGGCACGTATTTCAACCCAATCAGTGGCACGGGAATCCAGACCCGAAACCTGTTGTTTACCTTTGGCCAGAACTTGGGGCGGGTGGATAGTATCCTGCGACAGAGCATCGCACACCATATCTTCCATGGGCGGAGCAACATGACCCGTATCTGAAACGTGTTGTTGCTCAGGGCATTCAGCCATAAAGTGCCCCAACTGTCCACAGGAAAAGCAATGGCCTGCAAAATTGCCCCATTTCAAACGAAAGTGTAGCGGATGCATGCCAGAGCAATTGAGGCGTAACCAAGCAGGCCGTTTCCTTGCAGTATCCCATAACATGCACAAGCGATTGCGATTCACAGCCCTGAGATTGGGAGGGACCAAAACCGTGCCCACAGCGGCCATAGCATCCTTCAATAGCGGCCAATAAACAGCCGGACAATTTTCCACTTCTACCCACACAGGGCATTCACGTTGCAGGAGGCGCTGGAAATCTGCCATCGGGCGCCATGGAACCACATGAACCAACCGACGATCAAAAAACAACGGTAGTTTAGACAGGAGAGCAGCACGGTGCGTCTCGGTTTTCAAGAGGACCTCAAAAAAACCTCGGGATCCAACAAAAATCTCTTCAACACATTCCCCTTGTAGCAGACTCTGCAGCCATTGGCGAATACGGGAAAGCAGCGGGATTCGACCAGTGAAGAAGAGTATCACCGCGCGATCATAAAATACCGAAAAGGAGCGTAGGACAGTTTTTGGGTCAACTGTAGCTTCCAGAACATCGTCTGGAGCAGAGTCAGAGAAGGCTTCCTGATTATGTTGAACATATTCACCAAGCAGAGTGTTGGCAAATTCCAACAGATACTCCCAGTCCATCTCCTGAGAGTCCACAGAATCCGAAGCAACCTGCACATAGGAACGATCCGGAGTAACACCTATCTCTTCCGGTGCATGCTTGGTACGTTTACCCGCAGGCTAGATGTCAGGACCCGGGGGCAATTCTTCAGTGCACGGAACCATATCCTCCGGTTTCTCAGCATCAGAGTCCGGGCCAAGTGCTGCCACTATTTGGTCTATGAAATCCAGATCCAAACCAGCCATCGTGTATGACGCGCTGATCGCGAAGAAGGGCTGACCGACAGTGCAGAGCAGGACCGCTCTCTCTCTCTCTCTCTCTCTCTCTCTCTCTCTCTCTCTCTCTCTCTCTCTCTCTCTCTCTCTCTCTCTCTCTCTCTCTCTGTGTGTGTGTACAGAGCAGGGGGCACGCTATCCCGGACGCTGCCTCTCTGACGATGGGTTTTGACAGGAGCTGGGCGCCTCGCACGAAAGGAGGAACGCACGCAGGCGGCGCCTCAAACGGCAGCACAGGCGAAGTAGACGGGGCGGCTGCAGACGTTTCAGCAGGACAGGCAGTAGACAGGGCGGTGGCTGACAGGAGCGGGCAACGTCTGACAGGCGACGTTTAACAGGCGAGGGCGGATAGGTCTGGCAGGCGATGGCGTCTGACAGGCGAGGGCTGGTCTGATGGCGAACAGGACGACGTGCAGGTCCCGCGACGGGTCGGACAGGTCAGACGGGCGGGGCCGCAACGGGTCAAGTCGGGGCGAGAGGGCACAGGCGAGACGGGGCGAGGGGGCGCAGGTAAGGGCGACGGCTGGGGGCGCGAGTCGCAGATCGCGCAGGCAGAGTCAACAGGTCGCGCAAGACGGGGCGTCGTCAGGGCGCCTGTCGAGAGGGCAAAACGGCGGCGCGCTAGGTCAAAACGGCGGCAGCACGACGCGCAGACGACGAGCGTATCTCCATCGCGGCTTCCCTCTCTCTCTCTCTCTCTCTCTCTCTCTCTCTCTCTCTCTCTCTCTGGACCCCAACCCCACCCTCTACCTGAAAATGACTCTCAACCTGCCCCTCCCCTTGCCCGTCTAATCCCAACCTGCCCCAACTTGGCTCACCCCACCCCCTGTCTGAACCCGACCCCACCCTCTGCCTAAACCCGGCTCTGCCATGTACTCCCTCCGCCCCCAATCCCACCTTTGCTGTGCCCTGCAAACCTGCCCTTAGCAGCCCGCCTTGATAGACCTATGGGTGGGTGGAGCTAGTGAAGAACATAAAAAAAGAAGAGGACAACCGAAAAGAGAAGGTACACATTGTCAATACCGAGCTGGAGGAAGAGAGGATGAGGCAAGGGAGGCAACGAAACATATGGGTAATTGGCATACCCGAGAAGGACATGTCGCCTAAGGAGAATAGTAAGAATTTGTGCATAGGCCTCAAACATAAAGAAGAAGAAACACTCCCCTTTACAAAAGCTTGGAGAGTCCAAAAGGAACCACAAAAGTGCACACTCATCCTAAGGTTTCAGGATGAAATGGAAAGGATGGCCCTCGTGAGGAAGAAAGCCATACTACACAAACTCCGAGGGGATCCCATTTGCCTGGACAATAGCCTTACTAGGATTGCAAGTGGAGCACAAGCACAAAAGCATGCCCAAAATAATTAAGGCTAGGAAGGAGAGCAAGAAGGCAATATATAGAGATGGCCGAGTCATCATTGATGGCAAGGCAATTGAATAGGGACAAGGAACCTATGAGACAGACACCTCAAAGATATGGATGACAATTTAGAACTGTAACGACTCATTATGGACAGGGAGGATTAAGGAGGTGATGGAGAATCATGAGCTGATTTTGATCACAGAAACACACCAAAGTCCCAAGAAGGGATTGCATAGACTGTAGGGATATGAATGGGAGTCAACATATAGGAGCTACTGGAAACATCAAGGCACCATCGGAGGATCAATACATGTAGATTAGAGTAGAGATCTCCACCGGCGAGATGCTATATATTGCCCTCTGCTACTTCCCCCATGAGGGCCAAGACATGCTACCAGGGAGCTGCACCAACAGGAGGGAGAGAGAGATGGAGGAAAAGAGTCCCCTTTTACACTCCTATCCAATGAGATTGTACACTACTCAAGTCTAGGGGAGATCCTCCTAGTCAAAGATTTTAACACAAGGACGCAGAGCAAATAGTGCGACACATGATTTTGAGGATTTTGGGAGGCTATAAGTGATGGATGTAAAGGAGGCATACACATGCAAAATATCCGCTGCTACTAGAGGAGAGAGTACTCGCTACAACTAGCACCTACTAGAGCTAGGGTCCCAACACGATCTCATTATTTACTGCTAGGATATTCTGCATGCACATGCAAAAAATCTGCTGCTACTAGAGGAGACAATACTCGCTACTACAGCCAACACCTACTAGAGCTAGGGTCCCGACACAATCTCGTTATTTACAACGGGATGAAGAAATGGCCTAGATCCAGAGTGCTAACTTGCTTCCAACCCACGGGCTCCAGCACAATAGACTATGTACTAGGTTCCATCAAGACGATGGAACTAGTCAAATCCTTCACTCTTCCCCTTGCTGGATCGAAGGAGATCATACCTATTTGTCCCTCAACATATCTTCCTCCCCACACCCACAAATGCCAGCCACTACACATATCCAGTCCACCACTTTCTATTTTAAACATGAGCTAGCTGACATATACAACCATCACATATATGATGGGCTCACATAGTATGAGCATACTGCCCCCCTAGGGACACTCACCTCCCAGCTCACCTGCATCCTCCACTCAGTTGCTCTCTCGAGCTTCCCACACTCCTCACACTAGCAAGCCCACCCAACCTAGGACCATGCCTCAAAAGAGGTGATATGGCAATGAGTGCAAAGAGCTATACACACACCTCCGGATCCAAAGACTAAGCCTTATCACAAAGAGAGAGAGAGACACCTACAAACAAATGCGGATCTTCACTCATCGTAAATGGCAAGCATACGAGGAGGCATAGTATTGGGATCTGTACCATTTGTTCATGAGTAGAGATGTAGCCACAGCATGGCGTAGATCGCAAGCACTGTGCCACCCCACACCCATCAATGAGCTAGAGACATGGCCCTCCTATGCAGAGGAACTATATGATATACCACACCAGCCACTAATTCCTCACCCACCGATGCCTTGCCCTACCACATGCATCTTCTTCACACATGATATGGTGAGGAGAGCAATAGAGCGCCTACAACATGGACGATCAATGGATCACACAAGTATACAAGGTGAGCATTTCATTTATGCAATTGACATTTTGGCTCATCTCCTTGCTTTTACGTTCAATAGGACCCTAGTAGAAGGCTTCCCAGATGAGTGGACCGTGCATACCACCCCACTCCTATCAATGAGCTAGAGACATGGCCCTCCTATGCAAAGGAACTATATGATGTACCACACCAACCACTAATTCCTCACCCACCAATGCCTCGCCCTACCACATGCATCTTCTTCACACATGATATGGTGAGGAGAGCAATAAAGCGCCTACAGCATGGGCAATCAATGGATCACACAGGTATACAAAGTGAGCATTTCATTTATGCAATTGACATTTTGGCTTGTCTCCTTGCTTTTATGTTCAATAGGGTCCTAGTAGAAGACTTCCCAAATGAGTGGACCATGCATACCATCGTGCCCATCCACAAGTTTGGAGACCCCCTAGATCCAGGTAACTATAGAATGATCATGGTGGCCCACAATGGCAAATATATATGGAGCAATGATAGAGCTAGAGCTCAATGCATATGCAAAGAGAGGGAGATTGAGGGCAGTAGGACACGCTGGCATCTGGCAAAGATTCTCTATACTTGACCACATCTTCACCCTAAGAAGCATGATTAAGCAAGCAAAAATGAGGAAGAAGAGACTCTATTGCTGCTTTGTGGATTCTCATAAAGCCTTTGATACTATTCCACGAGATAGACTACTAAAAAGGCTGCAAACACTGGAGATCCCATCGGACATGATTTGGGATATCTATGCACTATATGAGAGAGTGGTGGGTCAAGTGAGATGCCGAGGACTTTCACATATCATTCAGCCACACAGCTAGACATGTACTACCTCATCCTTCCGTTGTATTCCTATATAAGCACTATTTTGTTCAGTACATCACCTTAGCTTAGCATGTCACACTTTGATATCTAGAGACGATCAACATTGTATATGGTTTTGTATCATAGGCCGATTTTGGCCTCAAAAGACACACACACACACACTCTCTCTCTCTCTCTCTCTCTCTCTCTCTCTCTCTTCCATAATGGATGTCTATATCATATCAAATCATATAAGGAATACAAAAGTCATGGCAAAGGAACAAAATAAATTGCCATGTGCCAATACCAAGTCCTCCCTGGGGAAGATGTCAACATACTAAACGAATATAACTACCAATGCAAAAGACCCTTGAACATAGATATGTGCCCTTGAAAACCAACAAGAAACGAATGCATTTCGAACAACCCAGTATGCCAACAACCCCAAAATCTAAGAAAGTGAAATAATACAATCACAAAAAATCGACCATGCACATCATTTGTAACCAAAACGGACTAGAATTTCTCATGAACAATCATGAGTACCTCAAAGTAGTGCATTGCAAAACCCCTAGCATAAAATTGTTGAAACTTGTGACAATTCATAATTTTTCTTGCTTCACCATGACTCTTATGCTCAAGATCACATGGTACATCCCATCAATTCTCATACAAAACACACCACATGTCATGCTGCCTGCTATGAGAGAAAATTCTGTGTCCATTCCAAGTGGTGATCTCCGTATACATCAAGGATAAAAAATGAAGTTCAAGACTGATTTTACCTTAATTTTACTTTTTTTACTAAGATATCAAGGACTTTCTCATCAAGGAAATCAACCAACACTGCAAATGAATTTAGACCCTAGCACTTGGATTTACAGGTGTAGGGAGTATCCCATGTCTTTGGAGCCAATCGTCGATAAAAACAATCCCACAGAGTGTTCACCTTGCCTCTTGTATCAAAAGCAAGTTTAGCAAGTGGATTCCCCGAGTGATTAACCAATAGATTTCTAGTGGCAAGTCTCAAAGAATCAAACAAAATCATTTCATTCACAGCAAGTATAGAAGAACTTTTCTTTCCATCACACATAGATATGTAAAGAGTCTTGCAAAGTGATAGATATATTAGAATTTAGCTGTTATGTTAATATGCATCTTTTTGTCTCTTTTAGCCTGAACATCAACCCAACCATGTTTAGCCAATCCGAAGGCTGCACTAGTAATTTCCTTGTATTCAGAGTTTTTAGTGCAAGGACCTCATTGTCATAAGACAATTTTTTAAAAATTTGAATTTTGTATCATTTTTATTATTCAGCATATTTGTTTGTTTATTAAATTTGTTTCCTTTGCACTCACTAGATATAAAGAAAAGTGCACTAGAGCTAGCCATTGATGAGTGGTCACTATTACAGTGCACCCACGCAATGGGTTAAAGAAAAGATAGTATACACTTCCAACTGTATGACCTGATTGAGTGCATATGACCGGTTAAGTATATCAAGATTAAGCTTATACATAGAAAGAATTAATGCCTTGAAGTGTAGACTAAATTTACCAAAATAAATAATTATAATCAACAAGATGACATGACCATGAAATGTTTATACAATGTGACTGTGTTGACTAAAAGCTCAAAATGCACATATCTTTGCATAGGAAACTTCTATGAAGATTTCAACATTGTTTTCATAATGTATTCGTAAAAAGCTTTCATATGACACCCATATTTGGGAAGAAAAGAAAGTGATCCCGAAATTTTAGAGAATTTCTAAATTTTAGATCTCTAAATTTCAAAAGTCTCAGATCGGTCTAAAAATGCTTATCCTAAAAAATAGAGATGACATTCTAAAAATACTAAGTTTAGTATTCTAGCAATGCTTACTAAATTCGGTTGTTTTTATTCTTGTCAATACTCAACCCAAAAAGGAAGGCCATAGAGAAGAAACAAGTGTCACGACACTTGTCACCCAAGCTTCCAAGTGTCATTCCACTTGTCACACCTCATGCAATGTGACTAGACAATTGTCTCATATTACTCCACTTTTCCATTTTACATTAGCTCTCCCCTTTCTCCTATAAAGACAACTCATTTTTCTTCATTCTACATCAATTTTCTTGGCTGTAAACTCTCATGCATCAACTGAAGATAGCCTAAAGTTGGCCCCATCTATCTACATCATATCCTCCACTCCACCATCGAATGCCTCCATATTCCCTCTTCTGTTACTACTATTTTACAAGACAACAAAACTGTAAATTCATTATAGCCCTTCCTCCCAGAGCTCTTTTTCCATTTCAAGAACAAGAACCAAGCCATATCAATGTATCATTGATTAACGATGGAGAAAGGTTGATTTTCTCTCTTGTTACTCACGTCTTGTAAAGAAATCTCTTGTTTTTATTACATAGTAAGTGATGCAAGTGTGTGTATACGTCTTTTCGTAATCTTGTGAGAGTGAGAACTGCTTCTCACTCTGTGGTTGATTGTAACTGAGCTATTCCCTAAAGTACTTGGGTTGAGCAAAAATAAATTTCTTCGAGAAAATTGCCATTTTTAATCCTCAATCTTATCTCCATTGCTTTTGCATTTCCATGGTTGTAAATTGTTATATTCAGCTTTAAGTATTTGTCCCCTCCATTTCTTAAAATATTAAATCTTGAAAACAAATGAACATTATAATTGTCGAGCATACAGCGTTGTTCAAGGCATTTGTACTCATCATCCTAAGAGCCTTCAACCATGAGATAATCAATGACAGGTAGAGCAATCCCTACATCTAGAGATGCGTTTTTCTTTGGACACTCAGCCATAAAATGCCCCAACTTTCCACAAGAGAAGTAATGGCTTACAACAGTGCCCCATTTCAAGCGAAAATACAAAGGATACATTCTAGAATAGTTAAGACATAACTAATCAGACCTTTATGAGAAGTATTCCACAACATGTATACACGGTTGCAATTTGTGGCCCTCAAAAGTGGGGGGGAACCAAGACAATACCAGCAGCTGCCATAGCATCTTTTAACAAAGGCCAATACGCAACGAGACAACTACTTTGCAACCAAAGCTCCAGGGTGAATTGATGGAAGAAGGCGCAAAACTAGTGAGAGCTTGGAAACTTGTCCTAACTAAACTTGAACAAGAATATAGTAGATGCAATAAATGTAAAAGAATGGCTTGTCTCTAGCATTGATCTCATCCCATAGGGCTGGCTGATGCTTTGAGCAGCATAACATAACAAAGACAAAATTAGCATAGGTTGTAGGTGTCAAAGATGTGCTTATCGCCAACTTCCATGAGGAGTAGTTGCAACCATTCAACTTCAAGGCATTGGAGAGATTGGGTAGCTCAAGAATTGAGATGGCACATGCTTGAGTCGACTACTATGAAACTTGGCAAGTGAGACTGCTTGAGATCTAAGGACAAGGGTGGCAGCGAAAAAATTAAGACAACACAAATTTTGTTGAGATGTATATGGGGGCAGCAACAGTTGCTACAGACAGCCTATGATGGTAGAAAAGTCCCCTGGGGCTGATTTCCATGAGAAAACACCAAATCTCAGCAATGAAAGCATGAAAACAGCAAAAGGCAGCAGTAATTAGCTTGCCAAGATGTTAACAGGTCAATGATTCCATGTTGGAATGATGGTAGTCACAAATTCTCTGAAGTTAGACAACTGGTTCTTGCATAAAGAGCTAACAATTATGAATGGAGTATAAACAAACTTGAAGCCTCAGGAGCTTCCAGCTAGTCAGTACCAAAATCAGGAGCATCTAGTACTTGTGCTGCATTTTGTCCAAGCTTTTGGTTTTATGTCACAACATTCTTGTTGTGATCATAGACAATTGGCATGGCTTTGGCACAAATGTTTGGGTCTGCTGGTTCATTATTCATTTGCTTTAGCTTCATTGGTAAGAGTTGTTATTTGTCCATGTTTCTCTTGCTGTTGAGTTCACATGCCTATCACAATTTTGGATTTTCTTCTTACTAGAAGAGGGAAATGTTTGGATGGCAGATATACTCTCTAATCATTACATCATATGATGAAATGAAACAATGGAGGTTGGAGCATCTAATGCTCAAAAGAACAACTATGGATGTATGTTTAGTTTCTGTGTCTCACCATTCATTTGCCTTTTCTAATTTGATAAGAGTAGTTGTAATTTGTCTATGTTTCTCTTCTATTGAATTCACACTGCTAAAGCAATTTTGGATCGTTTTCTTACTAGAAGAGGGGGATCTTTGGATGGAAATATACTCCATGATCATGACATCGATAGAAACAATGATGGAGGTTGAAACATATGATGTTCAAAAGAAAAACTATCAATGTTTGACAGTGACATGGGATGGCCATTGTCTAGCTTCCCATCCAATTCTAGCCTATCCTCAAACCATCCCAATCCCATCTCCTTGTTAGAGCCTCCTTTGATGGTGATTGGGGATGGCAATTCTCATCCCCATTCTTGTTCCCAAAACTCGTTCCATGTCACTATGTGATGTATGTGACTGCTTGGAAGAGAGTCCCAACCATTGTGGGGACAGCAGCCAGCTCCACTTTCATGATGTACTGTGGTAGTGATGGTTAGCTACACATCGTCTTGGATCCATCCTTTGCCATTTCATGTGAAGATTAGAACCCAAAAAAGTAGTTGTAGACATCAGGGCTGGTATGATAGATATATAAAAGAGCCCTACTTTGCCCTTCATTCTTAAAATTGGATTTCAACACTCTCTAGGGTAGTGAGGGCTATGAACCCTTATGTGAGCCTATCGTCAATAACTCTCCTCATGGAGAACTTGCATCTAGAGAGGTAACCCCAAGGTGGCTCATGATAGTACTTGCTCCAAATTATTACTCTCATGGATAAACTGCAACTTGCAGAGCTACCATGGTGATCCAACTAGTAGAAGCTAAAAATCACAACCTCGATCTTCCCAAGGTTCATAGTGAGGTCCCTCTATGTAGGAAGCATGTGCATCAAGATGACATTAAGAGAGTGTAAAATCAACACAATCATTGTCAACAACATTTACTATGATTAGGATCAAGACTCCTATGAGTGATGCTTTTGCTTCCCCAAATCTATCCATGAAATTAACCTCATAAATACATGGTACAAAGGCCGTGGATAAGAGGATATCCTTGCTTCATGCCAATCATCGCGCAGATCAAGTTCGACGCTCCACCTTGACCCCATATCTTGTTCATCATTGATTCCTAAAGTTTATGGGCCCCCATATCATCTTTTATGGTACTCCCCTGGTCTAGTGTCGATGTAAGAGCCTAGCACGTGGCATAATATCAAATGTCTTACAAATCCACAAACCAACAATATGTCTCGTCTAGTGTCAACCTTCCTTAATGATGTCATGTAGCGTGAAAATATAGTCAAGAATTTTGAGTTAGTAACAACCCTTCTCAATGATGTTGTGCATGGCAAAAATGTAGTTAATCCTTCTTTGAAGCCATCTTGTCTATTCGCTTCGGGTTTACTCTATACTCATTTGCTCAAGTTTCAACTCATACTTACGGATAGACTTTTCCAAAGTGTGACCAATCATCATGGTCCAATCTGGATTCTCTATGGTCTCTTGCTTTGTGATTTAGTACAATAGTATTGGTTGCAAAACTAGATGGAATTATTACATGAGGGCTCTATTTAACATGTGCCCTAGGGGGTGGGCTAAATGTCCCTAGCATGTGAGAAGATGCAATAATTAAATTAGCCAAGATTAAACCTGAGTGTACCATTTTGGAGTTAATCAATGCATAAACACCTCTCAAACATAATGCATCCTACTCAATGTGCATTCATCAAAGGATGAGATACTCTACATAATATCCTCAATCTATAGATTGTCATGGATTATAAGCAACATGCATATTAGGAGATAGTGATGGTTTGGCTAGACTTGGAGAAAGCTTTTGATCATCTAGATTGGTCTTGTATGGCCCAATTCATGTAGAAGATTGATTTTAGGACCATAATACCCAATCTGCTCTACATTGTCCGATCTCAAAAATGCTATCCCATTTGGTAGCAAAATGGTGAGGTGGTTGGGTTATCTCACCCTTCTCAACAACAACTAGTAGGCTAAGCTTTGGTAGATGATACCTTTCTTGAAAGGTAACAAGGGTAATATTTGAAAAGCCATGGTCACACAGGAGTTACTAGTTTCAACTTCAAGGCACTGCATTCACATCTAAACATCAATTCTCATAAGCGGCATAAAATGAGACTCATTGGCATTGGGATGTCAAGGGAGGGTGATAACAAAAGGCAATATTGTGAGACACTCGGGATATCTTGTGGGCATACAAGTCTTAGCTAAGCAATTGCTCGACTAGGAGTTCACCATGTATTGCAAAAAAATTTGTTTAGTAGAAATCAAAGGCGTGACCATTCCATGTGTACGTCAACTTTCAAGGCTGCTCAAACAATAATATTGCCGAGGATTTCATATTACTTGCCATTGTTGCCCTTGTTGAAGACTACCTTGTGGGAAATCATGCAATCTATCTGCTTCATGCTGTGGGAAAAAGACTCTATACATTTTGACGCTCTTGGATTTCTTGGGATCATACATGTACACCTAAACCAATGGGGGAAGGTGCAATATTAGATGTGGAAATGCACATGTAGGATCTTTATTTAGGGAACTCGTTAGTAGTTAGTAATGTACTTATCCTAGGTGCTAAATTGTTTATTTGGGTGCCAGAACCCCTACTTGGAGTGAGTTTCATTTTCTTGTCAGGCTACTCCCTCCTCCTCTCATGTATTCAACAGATACAAGCACACTTTTGCTGTTGAAGAGAGGGAGACTACTCACCTTCTTGGCTGTCTTCAGCCCTTACCCTTGTACTCTTGAGTATGGATTCCATTTCCCAAGTCTGTACTCTTTGAGTTCTTTTGTGTTCTTGTTGTTCTTTTCTGTTTTTTGTGTTTTATAGCAGATCTATCAGCACCATCTCTTTGCTTCCATTGCTCCACACCTTTTTGACATGGTATTGGAGCACAAGTTTCCTGGTTCTGGTGGTGGTTGCTGTGTCTGACTGCTGTTTTCAGGTTAATTGTGTGTAGAGTGCTTTAGAAACTTCCTTTGCTGCTGTCCTGGTTCTGGCAGACCTAGGCGACTGTTCCTACAACACAGTGACAGTTTTCAGCCACTAGGCAGCCATGCCAGCCTGTGTTTTTGCTGCCAGACCCTGCATTTTGATTCTCAGACTGCAGAGGTGCAAGAGAAGTTATAGCTGATGTATGAGGCTCCATCGACCATGCAAGTTATGACCCTCTATGGACAATTACAAAATATTTAGTTCAAGGTGATCGATGCAATTTAGTTATTTCTTCTTAGGTGACCCAAATAATCGATCAATTTCTCCATTACTAGAGGCCCTTAGGAGACATTATGGCCTCAACTAGGACAATGCATCATCTCTTTCTTTATTCTTGCCAAATGTAGGGCTTATGATGGAAGCGGAGTTTAGTGAATTCATTCTTATAAAATACTCTTGCTACTGTGAAGGAACTCCTAGGAACCTTATGCATTAGTCAAGATCAGTCTCGGTGAAGCTCGCCACCTCTACACTCAAGGAGGACATGCTACATTTGGAATGGCTAGCGATCCATCTTCTTCATCACAGCCAAACCCGATGCCATATTCATGTACTCCTTTTGAGTCATTTGATACAAAACCTTTCCTTGTTACTTCATTTGGTGTACAAGATCCAAATCATGAAAGGTTTGATTATGTTAACATAAATCGAGGAGGTGCTCAAAGTAGATATGCCTATTCATTTGAACATGGAGTCAATAGTACTCATTCACAATTCCCTCCTGGCCCTCCCTCTTCTATTCCTCATTTAGATCTTTTATGCTTACAATAACTAGATTTTCTTTCATCTACTTTCAATACCTTTGGTTTAAATTCCACATCTGCATCAAGTACAACAAGATTAGGATCATTTGCTTGTATTTCTAGAACTTTTTCTTTTCAGTTCCATCCATTAGCTACTCATAGGTGAATGCGACTCTGTATCTAGGTTCATCATTATCGAGAATACCACCCACTAGCATTGTACCTTTCACACACTTGTAAGTGAACACATTTGTTTATCATGGGATGGCTATGCTGGATATACCCCTCATTGCCTTGGAAATGCACCACCCATTCCAATGGCCTCTCAAACACAAAGATATCCATCCTCTACCAATTCAAAATTTCCATTCCCTGCTTATAGTGTGTCTATCCACCCTCCTTGGGCTACTCGTATGGCTACCATGCCCATGCCCATCAATCCACACCCATTGTGCACACATCATGCATGCATGGTGGGCACTCTTGGATTGATCCCCAAGTGTACTTCTTTCCCCCACCCTATCCATCCTATTCCTTCTTCAACACTAACATTCCAATCGCTACAATCAAGAATGCCTCTATGGATAAGACTCATTTCAATAGGCCTCATTTCACCACTTGGTCTAATCTATAGCTATTCAACAAATGCTTGAGTCTCAAGGTCTTTGAGACCTAGTAGTTGGTTTAGCTTTTCACTCACACATTCATACATTTTTTTACTCTATTCATCGTTCATTTTTGCTTTACTTGTGTTTTTTTTCTGTAGCAAAGCATCTCACAATAAAACTCTTATACGCAAATTCTCATCTCATTTGTAGGGTTGCATTTCAACCATCTTGGATCTAGCATAATTGCAAGGACAAAAGTTTTTCCTTCAAATCTCCTCTCTCTTTCAATTATTGAATGATACTAGAATGAGTTTCGAAAAAAACTCATTCTAAGAGAACTATTACTAGTGCACCAAATGTTTTAACCAAAGGAGCACTAAGTTAAACATTTAGTGCATCAAGTGGCTTAATTGTCAAAGTGAATGTGACATAAGTCTAGTGATGTAAGGGCACAAACACAATTTACACAATCCAAATTTTCAAATCCTTCATATTGAAAAGGGAAGTTTTCTTTTTCTTGCATTTGGTGTACTTACATGTTCAACTTTCTTGTATCTCATCTCACTAAGTCATCAAATGTGTGCATGAGAAGAAACAATTCATGAAGGTGCACCCATAAACAACGCTAAGCCGATCACTTCCTTTGGTTTAATCTTGATGTAATTTGTGTATTTGTGGGTTTGGGAGTATTTGAGGCACAAATGACATATAAACATAATTTTTTACATTCACGCTGCCCCTTCGTTGAGGAGCTTGCTAGACTTATAATTGAATGTGGTTTACATTGGGACAATATAGCTTCTCAACTGGACTGTGTTCTACATGAAGGTTAAAGGATCGCATCTGGTCATTACAAAGGTCCAAAAGACTTCGGAGAACTAGATATGACTATGCGAACGCATGTAGGTGTAACCAAATTTCTGGATAACTTGCTAGGCACAGATGATCGTTCTAGAAAATGCCATATCTACCTCCTGCTAACAGACTTTGATGAGGCTCCCGTAACGGTAATTCTTTTCCTCGAGTTGTTAAGGCGGAAAATACAAAAAATGAAAGCGAGCATACCTTATGCAGATGAAATGTCATGCCATTGACTATGACGGTTATGTCGCTTGGTATATCCGATTTGGCAGACCTGTTACGCGAGGCAAAGCATAAGGACAGAACTGACTTTCAAGGGGCGTTCAAATGGAATTGCAACGTGCTGATTCATGAAAAAACGGGGAACGTTGTGTTGAACCTGGTGTTGCCGACGGTTTCGAAGATGTCCGTCTTGGATCCTAGACGCATGAACTTCATCTCGACCAAGAATGGAGTCTTTTCAACCCTGACAGTTTTACCGCATTCTACTCATGGTGATGATCACCGGAGCTGCCAGCTAAAACAACTACTCCGCTTTTCCCAAACACAGTTTACGCAAGAAAGAGAAAAGGAGGGGGAAAAAACTGTGCCTCATTGCCAGGAAAGAAGCAAAGCATGCATTATGTTAAGCAGGTTTACAGGCCGCTGTGAAGTAAAGCCTGCATGCGAGGCTTTTAGGCCTTGCCAGACGTTAAAGCTCACATGAGAGGGGCCATGATTAAAGCATGATTATAGCCGGAGATGGCTGGGAGGCAGTTGACAAAGGGGATGATGATGAGGATGAGAATGATGATGAAGGCGGGGGAGGGCGAGGCTTAAGGCGGGATAAAAAGGAAGCTTAAGAGGAGGAGAGGGGGTGGAAGGAGAGGTGGACTGTCAAAAGCTCGGGGGAGGGAGTACCATGAGACATGCGGCATGGTCGGGAAGGGACAACCCTGTAGCCTAGTGTCAGGAGGGGGCCACGAGCTATACAAGCGATGGAGAACACAAACCTACTGAGAGAGAGAGAGAGAGAGAGAGAGAGAGAGCATAAACACGTTACACCACCACCCCAGTTGGCAGTAGGCAAACAAGCAAGGAACAAATTTTTTTACAGTCGCAGTAGCTGTCCCGAGTCCGCATCCCACAATTTGCCTTTCTTCAAACCCGCCGCCCCTCCCATGGCTTTTTCTCTCTCTCACAACATGGCTTTATGATCAATTAAGGTCAAATAGCTTAGCTTGACGACTCCCATCAAAACAATGCCACTAAACAAAATAAGTTGCATTACTAAGGAATAAAGCCTAGCTCTATATGAGCATTAGCAGTGCATGTGCAGGCATGCTACTCATTGATTATGTCCACTGAGAGCTCTCTCTCTCTCTCTCTCTCTCTCTCTCTCTCTCTCTCTCTCTCTCTCATATTTTTCCATAATCATCTTCATCGTGCATTGAGAAATGGTTGACACAAACAAATTAATGTTGCTTAGCTTTTGTTGTTGGCTTGGAGTACTCGATCAACTTAATGTCTCACTAGGAATGCTCTCACACACCTCATGCATCCTTGCTTGAGAGTCGCAAGCTTCTTTTCGCAAGGGAAATCAAGTTCTTGTGTAATGTGAATGCTTCAAGTAATGAGCCTCCAAACTTGAAATTGTGTCATATTTCAAGATCTCAAAGCTATACCTCAAAGTCTACTTTCCACCAACATACTTAAAGCTTTGTATCTTCCATTCCTTTGTTATGAGGTGCAATTCTTGATTTTGGCATTTTCTTGAATCAATACAATTTGTCAAGTGTCATTCTACTCAACCTCAAATGGTATACATTTGGAAATACTATATTGGAGAAACAACAATTGCATATGTGGTGTTCTAGAACATGTAAGAAGAATTTATTGATATTTTAATACCTCAATGCATCTACTATTCAATTGTTGTGCATGCTTCCTTACTTGGCTTGCCAATGCTCAATCGTGTGATCAATCCCTCAACTCGGTCTTGCATGCATTGCATATGTAATGTCAATGGGCAAACTTTATGTCAATGGATCAAGGTGAGCAAGAGCATCTATCCCCACCCAATATTAAATAAAAGAGATGGACTTTGGTCCTTTTTAATCCAACACACAAGCAAAGGGAAATGTATGCCAACTTGCATATTTCTTAAGTTCTTACCTAGAACTTAATGTATACTATCAATTCACATAGTAACCAAGCTTCACGTTAGACTATGAGAGCATTAAGGTGATGGGTGGCTTATCTAGTTCTTATACACGGGATACCAAAAGCTAGCTTCATTAGTTGGGAATTATTACAATTCACATGTCCAAGGCTTGTATACTTTCAATCTTGCACTTGCTAATTGAATCCTCCAACGTACAACTTGTAGTGAGATTAGGATCACTCTCTAACCATAAACATGCGGCCTAAGATCTTGTTGCAAAAACGCTCATTATCAAGTGCAACATACTCAGGCCAATTTGTGTTACATATTCTTTCTCAAAATTGCCCTATAATTATTTCAAGAACATGCATTTATCTTAACAAGTTTCCTTTTGGGGTGAATTTGATACTTATCCTTACTATGCGCAACTTGTTTAGCATGTAGGATGTAACCTATCTCAAGTTGCCCATCTTATAACTAAGCTTAGCATTTATGCACAACCTATAGCCTACTTGGATGCCAATATTGAGGAGAAGCTAAAAGCAAGTCTCTCCCCATTGAACACACGAGTAAAGTATAATATCTTATTATTAGGGTAATAAAGCACTTAAACCTACACAAAAACATGAACAATGGCGGTTGCCAAGCGTCAAACAAAAAGTTATTCCATCACTACTTTACATAAGGTCTAAGCTTGATCTCTCCAAAAACAATCCAATCCATGCATGCAATTAAAAACTCCAAGGCACTATGAGAACTTCAATGGGATATGCCCTTGGTCACTAGTCTACCATAGGATATGCGCCTACCCTATTGCTATCACTTGATTGTGTGGTCTTCGTAAGAAATGATGGATGTTGACTTTAATAGGCTTGATGAAAATCATTGCTTATTTTGCAAAAGTTTGTCTTTCTCACTCTAAATGTGTCCTTGCACATTGGTTTTCAAAATATAGATGATTAATGAGAAAGGGGTGCGCTTAATGCGTGAATGAAAAGATAAACATTTGCTTCATTGATAACATGTCTAATAGAAACTTGTACTAGGATATTCTTATCTTGTCCAATGCATGGGGCTACTTTCAAACTAGTGTTGCTTTATTTAGACAATGTGGTGCTCTTACTAATTATCATTATTGCTACAAGTCACTCACCATTCTTATCGCCATATCCATACCTAGGCATTCTTTGATAACCATTGTCCTATGCTCAATGCCACAAAAAAATGGTTTGGCACTAGTCTCAACAATAAATGATCAACACACATCTCATTAAACTTCCTATATATGGGGTTTCATATCTGCAACTCCCAACCTTGCCTAGCAAGGCTAGGGAACTTCATAAGCACACAAGATTCCTTTGTGAAGCCAAGCAACATGCCACCAATATACAAGTAATGCAAGGCATGGAAAGCACATGCAAAAGAGTCCCAAGGAAATAATTTGAGAGATCTCTCTCTTCTTGTTAGCATTGCCCACCATTAAGGCACATGCTATTATAATGGTGCAATGGCAAAGCATTTATCTTCCAAAAATTACCCTTGATTAAATTGAGTTAAATGGCTCACTTCTTTCCTCCAAAGAAAATGGCTCACTTTTAGACTAGTTAAGAATTGATTTTATATAGCTTAAGTTCAAATTTTTTTGTCAGAACTTCTCTTTCTTGTGTAAGCAAAATGTTGAAAAAGCCCTTGCTCTTTGTAATTGAAGTAGCATTGAGGTAAAGGGACCAAGAAGATGATGCCACCAAAAGCAAAATGCATTGCACCCTGATTGAGTGACAGTTTTACATAAAAGCTGCATATATTTGAGCAATTTAAAGTTGTGATACAAATTATTGTAGATTATGCATAAGCTTAATGTGAGCCAAACAATTGAGTCCTGTAAGATTTTTTATATTTTGGATTTTGTAGAACCTTAAACAATGTATTCTTGAATGTCACTCTATTGGCCCCTTGTTGTCACTCTTTTGTGAACCCTTCATTTATAACTAGGCCTACTCGATAAAAATATTAAGAATTCCTAAAATCTTCTGGTTTGAGTGTCATATGATAAATAGGTCAACTATTTAAAAAAATTTAAGCAACTCACCTTTCGAGGGGGAGGGGACACAACTCTCAATTGGCCCCTTTACTCTAGGAGCTCTTCTTAGAGAGCAATGCTCGACGAGCAAGTATAGATTAGATGACACGACACTCTATTGGCTCCTTTACTGTCTAGGAGCTCTTCTTGGAGAGCAATGCTCAAGGGGCAAGGATAGATATTAACACATGCCCTGCCACACACCCATGCTTTCCAATTCATGTGATCGAAAGTGTCAATTATAAGAGGGGGGCATTGATATTTTCGGGACTATTATTGAAACGAGTATGGCTTTTGCAAATCTTGTGCATGCAAGTGTGTTGATTGAGTTCCAGGTCTACCATGGCAATGTGGGTTCAAATTAGGGGGGTTGACAAATGGAGCAATGAGACCTCTAGATTAAAAATTTGAATAGATTTTTAAATCAAATTACATGTATTTGCTGCTTTGATAACTTAAATATTTTAAACTTCTTTAAATTGTGAGTTTTTTTTTTTTGAAAATTTTGCAATTCACTTCACATTAAACCTTAGTTTTTTTTTTTGTAAAAACTACATGCCCTCTCTGTCTCTCTTTCCGTGTGTGTGTGCACGATGCCACGAGGTACATTGTGTATGAGCATTATTAGGGTTGCGGCCAAGCTGACAGCACATGAATCGTTCACTTGACAAAATTTAAAACAATTAAAGAAGATAATGAGAGAAGGTAGCGACGACTCTGGACTGTACTTGCTGTTGTTTGATTGACAGCAGCCTTGATCTTGACGCGAGAGAGAGAGAGAGAGAGAGAGAGAGAGAGAGAGAGAGAGTCTCTAGAGAGGCGGTTTGCAAGGAACCCGAGGCAAGTGCTGCTCCTGCGTATGTGGCCTCAATTTTCAAACTTTCATGAAGTCTCGTTACCCACGATGTAACAATTTTAATAAAAAGTGATCCTCCTTAGCGAAAGCAAAGGATGGATTTGGGATTTCAAAGTACTCCTCCCAACTTGTCCTTAGACCAATAACCCTTTTTTCTTTATAAATAATGCAGTCGATAATATTTACTATTAGTTAACAGATTATAGGGGTAGGGGGGCACGTGCCATGAGACAGCCCCCATGTCTCCCTTCACTCAAATGTGGGGTGCCATGCATCGGCACCCCATGCGAATTGCCCGCCCATTCGCTCTCAATTGCCCATGCGAATTTTGCGCCCATCCGCATGTGCGATTTGAGGCTATGCAATTCGAGCTATGCTTCACTTTATTTGTCTCATCGGCGCAGAGCCGCAAATTAACACAATTACACCACTAGGGTAAAGGGTGCCAATAGATTGTCATCTAACAATCCTCCATTATTTAAAAAAAATTCCAAGTGAGTTGCATAAATATTTTTTAATGGTCAAACTATTTATATTATATAGAGCTCAAAAAAAAACTACTGGGATATTTTGATATTTTTATTAAGTTGTCTTAGTTACAAATGAAAGGTTCATAACAGAGGGACAGTGAGGGGACAATAAAGTGACACTCGAGGATGCATTGCTTTAGGGTTTTACAAAATCTAAAATATCAAAAAATTTGCATGGTTCAATTGTTTGTCTTAAGTTAAACTCATTTGTAATTTTAAAAAAATCATATTGTATTGTTAAGTGGCTAAAAAAGCCACATCTTTCTTGTAAAATTGTCACTCAATTGGGGTGGGGTGTGTTTTCCTTTTAGAGGCCATTGCTTTATTGGCCCCTTTACTCCATAAAGTGAAGGGTAGGGATTTGCTTTGAGATCACGCAAACCTTGAAGTTAGGTTTAGTGTTGTGATGTCGAAATCGTTTGACAGAGCATGCCCTCAAGTCGGACTTACTGCGTAACGCCAAACTTAGTGACATGTAGTATTATGATATTTTAAATATATTTTTGGATTATTGTTGTGTTGATATATATTATCAATTTATATCAATATCAATATATTATAACATTAATGATAATATACTATCATTGTGTAAGTCTTTATATTTACATATAATCAATAGTATAATACATACATACAAATGTATGCACACACACACACACACATCTTTATTGTTACTATTTGTTTGAGTGTTCCCATCCCTCCCCCCCCAAACCCCCACCCTTGCCCCTATGTGCTTAGCTTAACTTTGATGGTGCAAAGCACCAAACTTAAGCTAGCACGTAGAACCTTCACTGTCACAACTCTATAGAAACAGAATTTGTATCCTTTTTCATTAATTTATCTATATAATGATTTATTAAATTTATTTCCTTTGCACTAATTAGATATAAAGAAAAGTGCATTGGAGCTGGCCACTGATGAGTGGTCACAAGTTATGGTGGACCCACACGGTGGGTTAGAGAAAAGATAGTTCACACTTCCACCTATATGACCCGATTGGGCGCCTGTGACTAGAACTCACGCATATCAGGGTTAGACTCGCACACAGAAAGGATTGATGCCTTGAAGTGTGGGCTAGATCCACCAGAACAGACAGTTACAATCAACAAGATGGCATGATCATGAAATGCTTGTATAATGTGCATGTGTGGGCTGAAAGCTTGAAATGCACATTTCTTTGCATAGGAAAGTCACATGAAGATTCAGATACCATTTTTGCGATGTACACGGAAAAAGCTTTCATATGATACCCATATTGGGGGGGGGTCCCTAAATTCTAGGAGATCCCTAAATTTTAGGAGGTCCCTAAATTTTAGGAGCCTCGAATTAGCCTAAAAATGCTAGTCCTAAAAAATAGGGATGTCATTCTAAAAATAGTAAGTTCTGTACTCTGACTGTGCTTACTAAATTTGGTTGTTTCTATTCTTGACAGTATTCAACCCAAAAAGGAAGGCCATAAAGAAGAGACAAGTGTCAAGACACTTGTCACACAAGTTTCCAAGTGTCCCACCACTTGTCACATCTCATGACATGTGGCTGGACACTTGTCTTGTGCTACTCCACTTTCCCCTTTTGTACTAGCTCTCCCCTCTCCTATAAATAAGAGCTCGTTTTTCTTCATTGAGCATCATTTTTCTTTGCTGTAAACTCATGTACAGCACCCACAGATAGCCAGAAACTGGCCCCATCCATCCCCATCATCATCCCCCACTTCTCCATTATCAAATTCCTCCATATTTCCTCTTCTATCACTGTTGTTTTACAAGACACCAAGCCTGTAAATTCATTACAGCACCTCCTTCTTGAGCTCTTTCTTCCATTTTAGCTACAAGAAGCAAGCTCTATCCCTGTACTGCTGATCAACGATGGAGAAAGACTGAATTCCCCTTTTTCTTCTCTCATACTGTAAAGAAATCAGTTCTTATCATTGCATAATAGATAATGCATGTGTGTTTGTACATCTTTGCATGATCTTGTGAGAGTGAGAATTACTTCTTCTCACTCTCAGGTTGATTGTAACTGAGCTCTTCCCTAAGGGACTTGGGTTGAGCAGAAATACATTCCTTCGGGGGGGGTTGCCCATCTTCAACCCTCAATCTTGTCTCCATTACTTTTACATTTTTATGGCTGTAATTTTGTGAGTAATTTTCATTTTCAGCTTTAAGTGTTCATTCTCTTTTCTATTAAATCTCGAAAACAAGCAAATATCATAATTGTTAAGCATACTACGTTGTTCGGGGCGTTTACAGTGGTATCAGAGCTTTGGCTCGGTCCTCACCCCCAACACTGGTAGTGCTTACAACTATAAGTTTGTTTATTTTCAGCCCTTGCATTGAGTGCGTGAGCATATTTTTTTTTCTTTAGTCTCAATGGATCAATCGAGTGCTATCCTTCAAGCCATTCAAAGTCTTAGAGAGGAGAATCAGCAAATTCGTGAGCAACTTCTCAAACTAGAAAAAGTTGAGAATCCCAAAGAATTCAAGGAAAGAAGCCCATCTACTTCAAGGAGACAAAGCCATACCAATGAAAGGAGCCAATCAAGAAGTCCAACTACTTCTAAGAGGCAGTCCCATTCTACTTCAAGACAAAGAAAGAGATCGCGTCGAAGCTCATCCTCTTCTTCAAAGTCATCTGGTGCCTATTCTGATGGATCCTCTTCTAGTAATGAAGAGTCACACCCTTCTCGTGGAAGACCTCATCATCGTCAAAGGCGTCGACATTCTTCACCCTCGTCTCCATCTTCATCCCCATCAAGCACTTCATCATCTTCAACCTCAATATCCGAGCATGGACGAAGGCATAAGAAGAAGAAGAAGACTAAGTCACTATCTCAACTTGAAAAGAAGATCAAGTTCAGTATGTATGATGGTTCCCGAAATCCTGATCTTCTTCTGAAGTTTATTCGTCAATTTCAAATTTTGTATGGTCGTGACAAGTATAAAGAAAAAGAAAAGATTAAGTTTGCAGCTTTACATTTAACCGACTTAGCCCATACTTGGTGGACGGGGTTGGAATATGATCATGCTGCCCCAAAATCATGGCGGTCCTTTGTTCGCCTGATACAAAGCCAATTTCTTCATGTTCATTTCAAAAGAGATGTAAAAATGGAATGGGATCGGCTTTGGCAAAGGAAAAATGAGTCACTTGGTGACTATACCAAGAGATTTTGGGAGCTACTTTTGAAGGTCCAACATTTCAAGAAGATCAGTAGTTCGGAAAAGCTTAGGAAGTTTCAAGGAGGTTTGCATTTTAAACTTCGTACTGCTCTTAATCATTATCATTGTTCTAGTCTCAGGGAACTCATTGACCATGCTGAGACATGGGAAATGGAGCACAATGGCAACAAATCATTCCAAAAGAATGATAAGAAGAGAGTAGCTGATGATGAGGAGTATTGAGCCCCAAATGAAGGACAAAAACAGTGGCAAAAGCAGCCATCAAATCAAAAGAAGATGAAGCCCTATGCACCTCCTAATGCTCCTCAATTTCGCTCCAATCTATACCCACAAGCAAAGCAATTTTCCGAAGAAGAAAAGCAACGCTTCATGAAAGAAGGGAAGTGCTTTAAATGTGGACAAACAGGCCACATAGTGAAGCAATGTCCAAACAAGGGACAAAGCAAGGTTTCTGACAACAAGCCTAAGTCGCCAGTGAAAATCAATGCTATCAGTGATGTAGTTGCAAACACAACTCACACTCCAGAGACGCGCAAATTATTAAAAGCTTGGGGACAGTTGCAAGGTAAGCAAGCACTATTCTTGATAGATCTTGGGGCGAATGAAAATATCATTTCCTTGCAATTAGCTAAAGAGCTTGGATTAAAGAATGAAGAGATGGACACTCCGGCAGAAGTTCGCCAAGCTTTAAATGCTGATGAAGGTGACACAGTGAAGACTGTGATACCCTACATTGGCAAGCTCAAGTTTCAAATTCAAGGCTACAGTGATGAAGATACCTTCTGTATCGGAGACCTTGATGGTTGCGATGTGATTCTTGGCATGCCCTGGAATCATAGAGTAGATTCAACCATCTTCTCTCAGAAAAAAAAGGTAGAACTCACCAACAAAGGCAAGAAGTACGAGATCCAAGTTGGAGTTTCTGGAGACACCATACCTATGATCTTCCTTATCAGCTTCCCCCAGAAAGGCCAGAAGACCATCATATTGATATTATTCCGAGTAGTTCTCCTCCTAATATAGCGCCATACCGTGTGAGCCGTCCTCAACAAGAAGAAATTAGAAAGCAAGTCGAAGACCTACTCAACCGTGGGCTAATTAGGCCAAGTAGCTCACCATTTTGTTCATCGGTTCTTCTCGTTCAAAAGAAAGATAGCACATTCAGGATGTGCATTGATTATCGAGCCCTCAACAAAATCACTGTGAAGAATCGGTTTCCTATTCCCAGAATTGACGACATTTTGGATCGTCTAGGAGGCTCAAAGGTTTTCAACCGCATTGATCTAAAGAGTGGTTATCATCAAATTAGGGTAATACCACAAGATGTACACAAAACTATTTTTCTCACTTCATACGGTCTTTATAAATTCTTGGTGGTTCCTTTCGGATTAACCAATGCACCAGCCACCTTTAATCGAATGATGGAGCGCATCTTTAGAGAGCATCGACAATATGTCGGTACTTTCTTTGATGATATTCTTGTCTTTAGCAAGAATGAAGAGGATCATCATCAACACTTGGAAATTGTTCTACAATTACTACAACAAAATCAACTCTTGGTAAATGGTAAAAAGAGTGAATTTTTCATGCATAAAATAAATTACCTTGGGCATGTCATCTCTTTTGAAGGGATTCAGATGGATCCTGAAAAGATCAGGATAATCCAAGAATGGCCTCATCTTCGTGATGTACATGAGGTGCGATCGTTTCTTGGCTTATGTTCTTATTACCGCCGCTTCATCAAGCATTTTGCACATATGGCTTCTCCACTTCATGACCTTACAAAGAAGAAGATCTCTTTCCAATGGAAGGAAAAAGAGAAGGCAGCCTTCACAAGGCTGAAAACAGCTCTTACTTCTGGACCTGTTCTTATCATTCCAGATCTGGTAAAACCATTTGTGGTGGAAGCAGATGCTTGCGGTGATTGTATTGGTGCAGTGCTGAATCAAGAAGGCCATGCCATAGCCTTTGAAAGCCGCCGTCTAAATGATGTGGAGAAAATGTATGACATTTATGAAAAGGAGCTCTTAACAGTGGTTCATGCTTTAAAGATATGGAAACATTATCTTTTAGGCAATGAATTCCTTATTAAAACCGATCATCAAAGCTTGAAGTATTTCAAGACTCAAAAGCATTTGCAGGAGAAACATGCAAGATGGAAAAATTTCTTGTCTATGTTTCATTTTCAAATTATGTACACTCCAGGGAAACAAAATGTAGTTGCTGATGCACTTTCTAGAGTGCCTTGCATTGCAACTATTACAGTGGCTCATCATGAAGATTTTCAAACGATGAAGAATACTTATGATGAAGATACTGATTTTGCAGCAATTTGGTCAAATTTATAGCAAGGAGGTTCTCATCCAGATTATTCCATCAAAGATGGTTACCTTCTCATGAACAATCGCCTTTGTGTCACTCTTCCTGTTCGACAAAAGGTGCTTAAAGAAAGTCATGAACCCCCTTATGCAGGGCATAGAGGGAGGGCAGCCACTCTAAGTGCAATTGAGCGCTACTTTTATTGGCCAACATTACGAAAAGATACACATAACTTCATCGAGGCTTGTCTGGTATGCCAAAAATCCAAATATGATAGGCAGAAGATTCCAGGATTGTTGCAACCTCTTCCAGTGCCCAAAGATCTATGGGAATATATCACAATGGATTTCATCTCAGGTATTCCAAGAACACCTCAAGGTCATGATATGATTTGGGTCATAATTGATAGATTCAGCAAACAATCACATTTTATTCCATGTCATAAAACATTGAAATCCGCACAAGCTGCAAGACTTTTCATTCAACATATCTTCAGATTACATGGTATGCCTTCTGAGATCATTTCAGATAGAGACTCCAAATTCACAAGTAACTTTTGGCGTGCTTTATTTGAGAATTTGGGAACCACTTTAAAGTTCTCCTCAGCTTTTCATCCTCAAACTGACGGCCAAACAGAGGTGATGAATCTCACTCTTTTGGATATGTTGAAAGCTTATGTTAGTGAACATAAGTCACAATGGGAGAAATATCTTCCATTATTGGAGTTTGCTTACAACAATACAGTGCACTCATCCACAGGGAAAGCTCCAAATGAAATAGTACAGGGTAAAGTGATTCCTCCTCCAATTATTCGCACTAAAGATAAGATTTTTGCTGCTGATGAGTTTGCTTCAGATTTAAAAACAACAATGGATCAAGTTCGAGCCACTATCAAAGTTGCGCAAGAGCGACAAAAGAAGCAAGCAGATAAACGAAGAAGACCTTTGGCTTTTGAAAAAGATCAATATGTCTTGCTAAAGTTTGATAAAAGCAGGCTCAAACAAGGTTCTGGTCAAAATTCATCTTTTCCAAAGCTCTCCAGTAGATACTTTGGACCCTTCAAAGTGATTGAGAAAATAAATGAAGTTTCTTATCGACTTGAGCTTCCTACTCATTGGAAAATACACAATGCTTTTCATGTAAGTTTGCTAAAACCTTACATAGGACCAGAACCAAAGGAACCCATTACTGAAGATCCCCCAGAAGTTGAAGAAACAGAGCAACTCTTGGAACCTGAAAAGATTTTGTTTCTCAAGGATCGAACCACGAGAAGTGGCCTTGTGACACGAAAATTCTTGCTAAAGTTCAAGAATCTACCCACCACAGATGCACAGTGGGTAGATGAAAAATTCATGAAGGATTACCCAAATATTCTACAACAATATCAAGAAGATTTTCAGCTGAGGACAGCTGAATAAAAGCCAGAGGGCTGTCACAACTCTATAGAAACAGAATTTGTATCCTTTTTCATTAATTTATCTATATAATGATTTATTAAATTTATTTCCTTTGCACTAATTAGATATAAAGAAAAGTGCATTGGAGCTGGCACTGATGAGTGGTCACAGGTTATGGTGGACCCACACGGTGGGTTAGAGAAAAGATAGTTCACACTTCCACCTATATGACCCGATTGGGCGCCAGTGACTAGAACTCACGCATATCAGGGTTAGACTCGCACACAGAAAGGATTGATGCCTTGAAGTGTGGGCTAGATCCACCAGAACAGACAGTTACAATCAACAAGATGGCATGATCATGAAATGCTTGTATAATGTGCATGTGTGGGCTGAAAGCTTGAAATGCACATTTCTTTGCATAGGAAAGTCACATGAAGATTCGGATACCATTTTTGCGATGTACACGGAAAAAGCTTTCATATGATACCCATATTGGGGGGGTCCCTAAATTCTAGGAGATCCCTAAATTTTAGGAGGTCCCTAAATTTTAGGAGCCTCGAATTAGCCTAAAAATGCTAGTCCTAAAAAATAGGGATGTCATTCTAAAAATAGTAAGTTCTGTACTCTGACTGTGCTTACTAAATTTGGTTGTTTCTATTCTTGACAGTATTCAACCCAAAAAGAAAGGCCATAAAGAAGAGACAAGTGTCAAGACACTTGTCACACAAGTTTCCAAGTGTCCCACCACTTGTCACATCTCATGACATGTAGCTGGACACTTGTCTTGTGCTACTCCACTTTCCCCTTTTGTACTAGCTCTCCCCTCTCCTATAAATAAGAGCTCGTTTTTCTTCATTGAGCATCATTTTTCTTTGCTGTAAACTCATGTACAGCACCCACAGATAGCCAGAAACTGGCCCCATCCATCCCCATCATCATCCCCCACTTCTCCATTATCAAATTCCTCCATATTCCCTCTTCTATCACTGCTGTTTTACAAGACAGCAAGCCTGTAAATTCATTACAGCACCTCCTTCTTGAGCTCTTTCTTCCATTTTAGCTACAAGAAGCAAGCTCTATCCCTGTACTACTGATCAACGATGGAGAAAGGCTGAATTCCCCTTTTTCTTCTCTCATACTGTAAAGAAATCAGTTCTTATCATTGCATAATAGATAATACATGTGTGTTTGTACATCTTTGCATGATCTTGTGAGAGTGAGAATTACTTCTTCTCACTCTCAGGTTGATTGTAACTGAGCTCTTCCCTAAGGGACTTGGGTTGAGCAGAAATACATTCCTTCGGGGGGGTTGCCCATCTTCAACCCTCAATCTTGTCTCCATTACTTTTACATTTTTATGGCTGTAATTTTGTGAGTAATTTTCATTTTCAGCTTTAAGTGTTCATTCTCTTTTCTATTAAATCTCGAAAACAAGCAAATATCATAATTGTTAAGCTACGTTGTTCGGGGCGTTTACATTCACACTAGGAGGAAATTAGATGCAAAGCGCCTAATAGATATGTATTATAAAGTAACTAATGAACACATCAAAATGCCTCAAGGGATTGCCAAATGGCTAGCTTTAAAGAGCTTCTTATGCAAAACCTTAATGACATGAACCTTATTCTTCATCCTTTTGAATGATAATACACAATTCATCTTTCACCCTAGAAACAAATTATATGAGACTAGAAGATCTTCTACCTTGAAAGACTATAGCATTTTTGAATTGCCAAAAAAAGTGATTGTTAGGACCCTCATTTACTACATTACCTTTAAGGTTTCTTCATCAAGGCACCCTTGATCACTAAAAAGAGTTATTGTAAGTTAAGATCGTTACTTAGATTAGCATCATTTTACTGTTGTTTGACTTGTTTCCAAAGTAGGCAAACCTTACAACAATCCCAAAAAAGTGAGTTAGGTTTTACTCCGTTTTGCAACATAATGGCATGTTGGTGACACAAGTATTTCCCGACCAACTTGTGCCCCACAGGGAGCTTATAGAGTAGTAACCTCCAAAGTAGTAAATTTAGTTTGGGTAAAGACATGGATTTCCATGCCCACTTTAGCCGCTTCCTCCATGTCCTCACCCTTGCATGTGGGAAGAGTTTTTTCCATCTATGTGTTGTACTAGGTGGATGCATAGTGAGTGCCCATGTAAATGGTTGAATTTTGACCTTCTAAGTCCCCCACTCATCCAAAGGTACTTGAGATGATACTTATTGGCTATAACTTTCACAGCTAGTCATTCCCTCTTTCTGTTTAACCATAGCATCTTCTTTTCATTGAGGCAATACTCTTATTGTAGGAATTCCACACTGTAGTATTCTTGGATTGCAAAATCCCATGCATTAGCCCATATCTTTGAAGATTTAAAGTGGAGTGCTTTAGAAATCTTCGACTCCTCTAAGACTGGTATAAAGTGGATGGTTCCAAACTTTCTTCCTTAGCATAACTATCACCTCTTAGACTTGAACTAAATCACCCAATACTTGCTCAAGCCACCTCAATTCATTAGCATATAAGTTGTAGGGTGCCTAAGTATGCTATCTCAAATGATAACCCTTTCCATACAAGGAAAAACCACTTGTGAAACTCAAGCATAAAAAGGATTTTAGAAATGTTTATCATGAGTGGAGTATTAAAGTGGTTGAAACTCGAAAAAAGTGTTTCTCTTAGGATTCTGCAAGGCTTAGAAGAGGAGAATTGAGAATGCTTATTGGAAAATGAACCCTTTTGTTAGATCAAATCCCTTACTATGGTGAGTGTTGATGAATAAGCTACCACAATGAAAACCAAATTGAAGCAGAAGGAGTTACTAGTCTTTGTTGTTTTCACAAAAGGAAGGACGAGGATGTTATGCATGTATTTTGGGCATGCCCTGACGTTAGGGCAGTTTGGCATGAACTTGGGAAAATACTAAATAATGTTGGTCTATCAAGCTCCTTTTGCCCCAAAAAAATTTTTCTTCGTGATAAGGGTGAGTTCAACATGAAAGAGGTGACATTTTGGCATATCCTAAGACTCCTAGCTATTGGGGAAATCTCGTGCATAAGGAATGGTTTAGATTTTGGTAGGTGTAAAAGTAGGTTTTGTCAAGATTGTGGGAGAGAAGGAAGGAGTCTCACTTGTAGCTTTCTTGCTTGCACAATGGGGGAATACACACAAGGGTGGAGGCTGAAAACAGTTTTCCTCTTCTTAGTTGTGTAAGCCAAAAGAACTTTTTGTACAAAGAAATAGAAGAACCCTATATATGGGTCTCAAACCAAACTCAACTAACTAAGGTGGCATACTAACTGAGCCACGAACTAGAGTAGATAAGGATAGCTATCATGTAGCTATTATTCATGGGCGGTGTACCAACCGCGTCTGCAACTGACAAGTCAGTGACATAAATACACAATGGTCACCCTGGCGTATCACGAGTGGAGCTCGATATCTCAACACTCCCCCTCGAGCTCAATCCCAATTCCTGCACACCAAGCAGGTCTCTAAACTTGCGCAGCTTCTCTGCGCCTAATGCCTTCGTGAATATGTCAGCTACCTGATCCTCTGTACTGACATAAACTAGATCAATAAGACCTAGTAAAACCCTCTCTCTCACATAGTGATAATCCACCTCAATGTGCTTTGTTCTAGCATGATAGACTGGGTTATTTGCCAAGTGTATACTACTCATGTTGTCACAATAAATGACAACTGGCCCATCTGTAGACTGATGCATATCATAAAGTAGCTTATGCAACCAAGCTACCTCACATGCAGCCATTGCTGCACCCTTGTACTCAGCCTCTATGCTCGACAAGGCAACTGTAGGCTGTTTCTTGCTGCTCCAAGTGACTGCAGCACTCCCAAAAGAGAACACATATCCACTGGTAGATCGTCTATCAGAAATACTACCAACCCAATCAGCATCAGTGTATCCATGCAACTGTATCTGAGCCCCAGTCTCATGAAATAGTCCATACTGCAATGTGGACTTCACATACCTGAGTATGCGTCAAGCCGCATCCAAATGTGGTTTCCTTGGAGCCTGCATAAACTGACTTACCAATCCAACAGCATAGCTCAAATCTGGCCAAGTAATAGTCATATAAATCAAACTTCCTACTATGCGTCTATACATAGTAGGGTCTTCTAGAAGCTCACCTGCATCTGTGCTGAGCTTCACATTCTGCTCCAAAGGAACTGAAATAGGCTTACAGCCTGTCATCCCATATTTGGACAGCATGTCCAATCCATACTGCCTCTGTAAGAGCTGTATCCCACTTGGTGATCTAATCACCTCAATGCCCAAGAAATAACGCAGCTCTCCCAAATCCTTCATCTCAAACTTTTGCTTCAATAGCATTTTCACATGAAGGATATCTTCATCACTGTCACCTGTCATAATCAAATCATCAACATAAATGACAAGTAGCATGATACCTTTCTCTGTTTTTCTCACATATAGTGAGAAATCTGCCTTGGAAATTTGAAAGCTAATAGTGACAAGATACTATCCTATCTTGTCAGACCATGCTCTAGGTGCTTGCTTCAAGCCATACAATGCTTTCTTCAACCTGCGAACAAACTCAAGATGAACAGCATGCACATAACCTGGTGGCTGCTCCATATATACCTCTTCTTGCAAATCACCATGCAAGAAGGCAGTCTTTACATCCATCTGATGTAAAGACCATCCCTTTGATGCAGCCATAGCAATGACTGCTCTTACGGTTGCCATCCTTGCAACCGGACTGAATGTTTCTTCATAGTCAATGCCATATGTTTGTGCATACCCCTTGACAACTAATCTTGCCTTGTATCTGTTCACAGAACCATCTGCATTGTGCTTCACCTTATAAACCCACTTACAACCAATTGCATTTTTACCTTTAGGCAAAGGTACCAGTTCCCATGTAGCATTTGCTTCCAAGGCATCCATTTCTTCATCCATGGCTTTCTCCAATTTTTCTTTTCCCATGGCTTCCTCAAAAGAAGTGGGTTCTGTTTCCTGTATCACTTTAACCATATATGCATAATGAATGGCTGTAAATCCATCATATTTCAGTCTATCCACAGGATACCTAGTTCTCGTAGACCTGCGCAAAGTAGGTTCACTCCCAGGTGCTCTCAAAGCATCCCTGGTCTTCCTTACTCCAGGTGTAACAATAGAAGGAATACCCAACTCATCATCAATGCTCTGTTCTGAGTCACTGGATTCACCATCCACATAAGAGTGACCTGCATTCACATCAATCATGGGCTGATCAACCTTCTCTTTTCCTTTTCGTGATACCTGCATACCACTATCTGCATTACTTTGAGAAGATTCTCCTGATCTCAATCTGCCTGTCCATGGCGAAGAATGTGAACCACTGCTAGACGCTCCAGGTCCACTAATATTTTGTGACTGCTGCTGTGAGTTTTGTGCAGCATTACCATTTTGTGCATCTACATCATCAATCACATTTACTGGTTTATACCAGCTACTCATCTCATAAAAAACAACATCTCTGCTCACTGTAAACTTACGAGTAGAAGGGTTATAGCATCTATACCCTTTCTGCTGCAGAGAGTAACCAATAAAGATGCACTTCTCAGCTTTTGGATCTCAACTCATCTGGCACATGTACATAGGCAATGCAACAAAAAATTTTCAAATGAGAAATATCTAGTTTCCTACCAGTATACCTCTCCTCTGGAGTCATTCCATGTATTGCTGCAGTGGGAGTCCTGTTCATTATGTAGACTGTTGTAGCAACTGCTTCAGCCCAATAAAAATCTGGCAAGTCTTTTTCATTGAGCATGGCACGAGATACCTCTCCAATATGCCTATTTTTCCTTTTTGCAATTCCATTTTGTTGTGGTGTATGACTGCATGAATATTGCTGCTTTATGCCATGCTCCTGTAGGAACCTTGCAAACTCATTTGAGAGGTACTCTCCCCCTCCATCTGACCTTAGGCATTTTATCTGTAGGCCTGTTTCTTTTTCAACCATCGCTTTAAGAGTTTTGAAATGCCCAAAAACTTCACTTTTCTTTTTCATAAAATACACCCAAACTTTTCTGCTATAGTCATCAATAAAACTGACAAAATAATGACAACCTCCAAGAGATGCAGCTTTAGTTGTCCACACATCAGAGTGGATTAATTCCAATGGCTTCTTACTCTCTTGAACATGTCTAGGAAATGGTTTCCTTGCCTGTTTTCCAAATTGACAGGCTTCACATACCTTATGCATTTCTGAAACCTTGAATTTCGGCAAACCTGCAACAATATTTTGGGCCTGCATTGATTTAAGTTGATGTACATTAACATGACCAATGCGTTTATGCCAGATATCAATATCTGCAACTACACCGGTCCCATGTGCAAACATTGCTGCACTCAATTCAGACATGTCTGCATCCAATGTAAACATTCTGCCCTTCTTCTTTCCTTTTGCTATCAAGCAACCTTTATTTTTCATATCCTCAACAAAGCATCCATGAGGATTAAATCTGACCTGCAAGCCCTGCTCAACCATTTGACCAACAGAAACCAGATTCTTGGTGATATTCGGAACATGAAATACATCGGAGAGGTATTTCTTTTTCCCATCCTGCATAGACAAAGGAATTTTTCCAATCTACACAATAGGATGTGCAGTATCATCACCAGTCTCCACAAATCCTGGTTTTTCCATTTTTCTTACATCCTCCATCCATTCTGCATGACCTGTCATGTGGTTTGATGCACCTGAGTCAACATACCATACATCATTGCTTTCTTCTACACTTGTCACAGAATTGTTCATGTGCTGCACCATAAACAAGTACTCATTTCTGTCATCACCCTATCTACTAGAAGATGCATAATTCCCTTGTTGCAGTTTTCCATTCATGATGTCATTCTGCTTTTTATAGCAGTCTTTAGCCATATGACCCATTTTACCACAGTAGTAGCATTCAACATTACTGTTTGCATTTTGGCCTCTTTGCCATCCACCACGACCTCTTTGGCTCCCCCTGCCTCTAGAGTTACCACGTCCTCCTCCATAGGACTGGTTTTCTTGAGTTTGCTGCATATTTTGATTTCTACCACGGCCTCCATATCGGCCTCCTCTACCTCTGTCTCTACCTCTTCCAGCATTTGAGTAGAAGACAGCTTCTTTTGAAGTTCCTCCTGAAGAAGATGCACCACCATTTCTCTGTTCCTCAGAAATTAGAAGAGCAATCAACTCCTCAAAATCAGGAAATCTTTCACGAACTGAAATGGATGTCCGAAACTGTGCATAATCCTTTCCTAGACCATTCAAGGTCACAGAAACTAAATCATCATCTTCCACTGGTGACCCAATGGAAGCAAGTGCATCTGCAATCTTCTTCACCTTCATGTGGTAGTCGTTGATGCTCATACTTTCTCTTTGCACATTATGCAACTCTTGCTTGAGCTGCATTTTCCTAGCTTGCGTATTTGTGCTATACATTTTTGACAAAGTATCCCATGCCTCCTTTGGCGTACTTGCATCCTGAATATGCACAATCATAGAGTCTGAAATACTGATAGACAGCCAATACATAACTTTCCTGGCTCTCTCATGCCATGTTTTGAATGCCTGCATTTGCTGTTGATTGGGAACATCAGGAAGAACTGGTTCTTCTTCATTTCCTGCAACAAATTCCCAATATCCTTTTCCCATAAGGAAATTTGTCATTCTAAACTTCCATGCTTGGAAGTTGTTCTTGTCAAGCTTTTCAGTGACAATCTGTGAAAGAGAATCAGATGCCATTACAGAAGACTGGAAAAAATTCTGTCACTGCAAAAACCACAGCTTCACCCTCACACGGGAAAATCTGCAAAACTGGCGAAAGTGGTATTTGACCACACAGTCACTTCCTAGTGATGATTTTGCATCAACAGGCAACATGGATGATTCTGTAACTCCCAATGTCTCTGCGCACAAGCATACAATGCAATTTTTACAGTAACTTTTCACCGACCTGTAGAACAGTGGCTGCCCTATATAAAACTGGGCCTTTTCCTGAGTGCGTGCAGAAAACTTCCGCCTCCAAAACAGGCCCCGAAATGGCCTCAAATATAAAAAAAAGGGTCGCCAAGGACTAAAGCCCACTCCCGCAGCATATACTGTCCTCTTGCTTCACCGCGAAGGGCGTCTCAACCTGAGACAATGCACTCCTGCACTTTCCGGCTGTGCTACCTGCAGAGATTTGCTCCCAAAACAAAAAATGAAAGCAACACTGCTCCTCTTACCAGAACACCGCGAGCTTGGCTTGCTTTCTTGAGCTCCTTACCACGAACAAGGCTCTGATACCATGTCAAGATTGTGGGAGAGAAGGAAGGAGTCTCACTTGTAGCTTTCTTGCTTGCACAATGGGGGAATACACACAAGGGTGGAGGCTGAAAACAGTTTTCCTCTTCTTAGTTGTGTAAGCCAAAAGAACTTTTTGTACAAAGAAATAGAAGAACCCTATATATGGGTCTCAAACCAAACTCAACTAACTAAGGTGACATACTAACTGAGCCACGAACTAGACTAGATAAGGATAGCTATCATGAGCTATTATTCATGGGCGGTGTACCAACCGCGTCTGCAACTGACAAGTCAGTGACATAAATACACAACGGTCACCCTGGCGTATCACGAGTGGAGCTCGATATCTCAACAGGTTTGGTACCTTGGTGATAGCACCTAGGAAATGTACTTAGGGTGCTAGTGCTTTGACGAAACACCTCAAGGGTAGAGGCTATTGATCAAGTGCTAGATTGCTCAAGGAGTTTATGTAATTTTGCGTTTGTGCTCCTTCTATAGTTGAAGTATCTATGGATGATTTATTTATCTTTTGACAAAATAACACATATACTTTTCACATTTTATTAAGAAAAAAAGTAAGGCCTAGTGTCAATAGTATCAAAGAAGCACTTTTCTATGATGTTGTAAATGTATTTTGTTTGATTCATCTTCTCATTATTAAATGAAATGGTTTTGTTACTTAATCTAATTATATGGTGCAATTCATCCATTTTAAAAAATAAGAAATCTTGCAATAAAGAAATTTGAGCAAATAATTAGATCATCATAAGAGATATTACAATATTCTAAGAAGGGATATCTAGTGCACAAGGCTTCAGAAAAGACTTTTGAGACTCAGTTAACGTGTTTTGCAATGCTAAAGAGATGGCAAGGAATGTAGTTCTACAGGCATTGAAAAATATCAAAGTTATGGTAATTGGAGTTTTCCCAAAAATATTTGATTGAGGTTTTGATTATGAAATGCATCAAATATTGATCCTCTTTGGGCGAAGCAAATTTTATGGATAAAGAGACCACTAAAGAGTGGAATGTTATTAGGGAGATTGTGATTAGTGTGGTCCTTTGTGAGAGTGGCAATTGGATTGGTTGTACTTTGTAGGGAGGGAGCTTTGATTGAGTAGCTTGATTGTGCCTTATACAATGTCTTATGAGGTTGGGATGAAGCCCTTAGGCCAACCACGAATACAACAAATTGCTTAACCATATAATGACACGTTTCTCAAAGCGTTGAAAAAGCTTCATTGATCCACTCACAGTAGTAGATAATAGAGAAGCAAAAGTGGAACAAAGTGAGAGGAGAGAGCATTCACACTACCTCCTTCTTGTTCAAGGCAAGGCACTAACAACCACATGCATTTGCTCTACGAACTTTCTTATCATGTTTATTAGGCCTTTAGGTTTGGTATATCATAAGCATACACACAAATGAGCTTGATATTCTCTTTATCCTTTTTGTTATACTTGGATAATGTGCCAAGGTTCACTCCAACCTCTCCACTTCAAAGGGTTGGGCTTCTAAAACATTCAATGATTGCAATAGTTGTATATTTGGCCAAGCTTTAAGGTTGGTATAACATGGTCTGTGTATGAATACATTGGCATCATGTTGCAATACAAGTTTAGATTGGTGAGTTTAAATGTATGGACTACATGCCCAAGTTTTAACAAATACATGCTCACATGCATATTTGCTTGTTTCTCAAACAAATATTTATTCATGTATGGACTACATGCCAAAGTTTTAACAAATACATGCTCACATGCATATCTGCTGGTGTCTCAAATGAATATTTATTCATGTAGGCTCTTGCCAAAATATTGTTTCACATATAATCATATTTGTAAACCACATTAGGAAAGACTATATACTTTCCGAAAGTTCCATAATGTCATAATTGAATTGTGGATGCAATGAGGGGCTTGAGTACACATCATTCAAGCATGCCTCATTCTTTGATCACATACCTCACAAAAAATCATTTCACATAAATATTTGTAGCCGTATAATAGTATTTAAACGTAATGCAAAATATATTAATACCTAGATATTTATATCTATAGTGATGAACATGTGGTGATTAGCAAGCCCAAAACAAAGATGCTCTATTTGGGGTAAGATGATACTTGAGATTGGATATGACAATTGATGTAAGGTCATTAAGGTTGGGGAAACCTTAAGTACCTAGGGGCACCTATCAAGTTAGGGGTGACAATAGCTCAAAAAATGGATTTGCTAGTTAAGAATGTAGAACAAAAGGTAAGTAGGTACGTGAATGCACTATTGTCCTTTGCGGGGAGCCTGGTTGTAATGGATAAAATATTCATACTTGCAACAATGTTGTAGCTATAGCCACATGTACTAAGAACTAATGGGAGAAAGTAGAGAGATTGACGAGGAACTTTGCATGGAGCTATGGTGATAAAAACTATTTGCACACACTAGTCTAGGAGACTATCACCACTCCTATTCGGAATGGAGAATTGGGGCTTGAGAGCATGGAAGACAAGGCCAAAAGACTGGCTTTTAAATTTCTAATGTAGTTGTAGAGAGATGAGCTGTGGGTAGTTTTAACCAAACATACAATTAACAATGCAAGATTGCCAATAAGGTAGTGGGGCATGTTGACCTAGGAAGACGAAACATTTGTAGTGGGCTTGGTGATAACTATAAAGGGCTATGAAGTGGTGAAGGCACTCATATAAATAACTGAAGAAGCAAAATCAAAGACATGAAATGGGGGGAAGAAAACTCATGGAAAGGAGATGTGGCTCTCTTATAGAGCATCTAGACCTTGCTATATGGTTATGAAGACAATTTGGCACCTTTAAAGAGCTATCCCAACAAGGCTGCAACCACAAACTTGGAGCAAGAGGCATGAGGTGGCAAGATCTTTCGGATGTTGATAAGGGTGAACTTATGCAACTAGAGGCAGTTGTGGCCAAAATTGAACTTGATGAGGGAGACAATGAAGGGGTGGCAAAAGTGCTAGCAAAGAAGAGGGCCAATTGGCTTTACAAGCACAAATTGCCTGTGAAAATGAAAAAAGGGATAGATTTCCAATAGCAATCTGCAACTTGTATTCTATAGATGATGATTACATGGAGGGACAACTGCCATGTATCTCTAAACCACATGGAGAAGGAGACATAGTAAAGTGTGGAGAGCCATACCTAACAGACAATTGAATCTCATGCTATGGAAGACAATGGCAAGAAAACTACTACTAAAGATAGATTGGGTGCATGGAGTTGGGCAACCCACCCAAATTGTGCACTTTGCATAGGACACAAGGAGTTTGTCATGCATATTTTTTGGTGTTGCAAAGAAGCTTGATTACTTTGGAGCTAGCTAAAAGAATGGTTCAAGGTCGTTGGCTAAGTGATAGCATGAAGATGAGAATGACAATTTTTGGTTATGAGGGAAATCTCGAGCATGAGACCAAGAAGCCATGGAACATTGTGAGGGCCATAGCCATGAAACACTTATGGGCCAATAGGTATAGAGTACTTATGAGGAAGGCCCAAACATAATCCCAGTTTGTTTATCTTTAAATAATGTAAGCAAGAGTGTTTAGCCTTATTTAGATCGTTGAGAGGGAAAGCAGGATAGTTTTGACTTGCAAACAAAATCAATTGGCCACATTTGAAACTTTGAAGACTAGATTGGATTTTCTTAAGATGGCAAAGTTAGTGAGCTCTACAATTATAGTCATGAAGCCTTCCAAGATTTTGGATTCTCCTTGCACATGCAAAGAAGTCTTGCAAACCTTGGCTCTATTGGGCTAACATCAAACACATTTCGCATGGAAACAATCATAACAACTTATAGTAGGGCAAATTGAAGCACCTTCCATAAAGACACTGTGCAAGCCTAACTCTTACTATGCCTATTCAACTTGATTAAAACAACTTTCTTCTTGTTCTCCTCATGCTACCATTCACATAGCCATCATGCATAGTATATTCTAAATGGAGATAAAAGTTCAATGGCTCTTATGAAAAGTACTTGTTGGAGCTATTCATATGGCTTCAACATCGGAGAATGTGATTTGTGGAAGAATGTCACATGTTGAAATAGTCCCCTACTCAACTAGTTTGGTAGCATGGTTGTCTTAAGGAATGATAATGCAAAGCTACCATCATACTAAACAAAGCTTTTGCCGTATATTGTTACCAAAAGAGAGAGGTTATGTGGGCTTTTGACTACCCAATCAAAGTATTTTAATGCAATATGATTAAATAAGCTATTGGCATATGCTATCCATCAAAGAGGTGTGCTACGGGGGACTTTTGATTACCTAGTCAAAGATGTTTGTACAATTATGTAGCTTTTCCAAGGATTTTCTTGATGACTTGTTTGAACCTTAATGGCCCTTATGGAAACATAGGTAGAGGTCAAGAGTAGGTTTTGATGGTGCCTTCTAGATCAAGATATATGCTAGTAAGCTTTGGCAAAGTAGTGCAATCGTTGATTGTATAGCCTTTTGTGACTTTATAATTGTCAACCTACTCAAGGAAAAATTTGAAGCTTCTTTGAAAAAGAATTTGAAGCATGATCTGTTGTACTTGGTGTCCACATTGGTTGACAACTTGACATGGCCGCTATGTACCACTTGTTCCAAGTCAAAGCAAGATGTTACGTATCGAGCAAGGATATAAAATAGTGCAAGCATTTCTTAATTTCAAGTGAATTTTCCAATCTTAGGTTAAGCCATAATATACTTTTACACCCCATCAAACATTTGTATGTATATATAGGAAGCACTTAAAGGTGCCATATGAGGGCAACCGGGTCGGTTGGGGACTTGCAAGCATTGCGTGTGGTCTTCACTTTTGGAGCAAGCAATAACCTTTGGGTGAAACTAGTGTGGGGGGCTTCCACCATTACAAAAACGATCCCTGGATTTTCAATTAAAAAAGGTAATTGAGATGCTTTATTGCATGTACATCTAAAGTTTGGTAAAACACAATTGATGTCTCATCAGCCGAATAATTCTCTCTCATAGCTCCACAACATGTGGGAAAAAAGTGGACTAATACATCACATATAGATAGAAAATGGACTAATGAAGATACCATGTGGAGATAAAGTGGGCCTAATAGATCGGATTTACATGAAAAGAATGGGTTAATGCATGTATCGAATGCGCATGAGGGAAGGTATAGTGGAAGGAACAATCTATGATGTCTCATCCGCCACATTCTCTCTCTCTCTCTCTCTCTCTCTCTCTCTCTCACACAACACACACACACACACACACACACTCTCTCTCTCTCTCTCTCTCTCTCTCTAGACCAGATGGTTTACTTTTGGCAACATTTGTCGGCCTCACGCAGCATATTTGTGAGCCATTTTCGTGCCCGTACTTCTAAAGGAGAATAACAAAAGAATCCCATTAACAAGGGAGAAAAACGGCTCATCCCAAATCCACTTGCCTCTCGATGCCTTCCATCAGGCAGACAACCACCCCTTTTCCATTCTAACCTCTGCCTCCTTTTCAAGAACGTGGTATAAACATGACTTTATGCTCGCCATACAAAAAAACCCCTATTTCTTTTTTTTCCACAAACCGAAAAGTAATTTAAAAACCCTCTATTTTCTCAGCACCCCCAAGCCTTCACATCCTTCTAAGAAAATCACACATCATCTTTGACAGTTGATCTTGTCGCCCAACCATGGACGTTAAGACAAAAGTTGTTACTATTGCCTTGGCTTTACAATCTCATTCTAGAGCTTTTTGCCCCCCCATTTCCCTCCTTCAAAACTTTCCATGGCCTTATTCACCTTCATTCAATACATTATGCAAAGGTTTCTTCCATCTAAGCCCCCATAATTTATGTTTTCCTACTACCTTTTACCATGAAGCCATTGATAAATAATCGTGCTTTGGTACTATCGTTTAGCATAAAGCCATTGTTATATGACTTCACTAGTGCCATTTCCCTCCTTCAAAACTTTCCATGGCCTTATTCACCTTCATTCAATACATTATGCAAAGGTTTCTTCCATCTAAGCCCCCATAATTTATGTTTTCCTACTACCTTTTACCATGAAGCCATTGATAAATAATTGTGCTTTGGTACTGTCGTTTAGCATAAAACCATTGTTATATGACTTCACTAGTGCCTTTCAAACTTGAGCATTACCCACAAATAAATATACATGATGACATAGCTAGGACTTTCTGCATATGCTTTAGTTCATGGTAGATTGCCTCTTCCAAGTACAATTGGTTAGAGTAAATATGATATCTTTATAGAATAAGTTAATAAGCCAAGATACTAAAGGTTTTTATATACAAGCTTTATGTCTTTAAATGCAAAAAAGATTTCTATTAATCGAATGCACTATTTATAGCCACATCATATGCGAATTTGAAGTGCACCTTTTTAGACAAGATTAAGAAAATAATCGTAACATTTAAGCACTTACAGGCTTAAACATTCTAGAAATGAAGTAGGTCTAAATAACTTTATGAGAAGAAAATGAAAAGGTTCACTTCTCATTCACACTCAAACTTTAGCTAACTTGCATGAATAAGAGAAACGCGCACGAATATTATTTCTACAAACGGTAGAATCAATCTACTTTTAATGAGGACTCATGTAAATAATGAATTGTTTGCCTTTATGTATGTGTATGGTTCATTTTGCCAAGTTGCCCCAGTGAAAGGAACAATGAGAGTTGGAACAATTTTGTTGCATATTAAGCAAGGAGAAGTGCTAGCAAATGGGCTCTAAATAAACCTATTCTAGATCAAATTAAAGGGTAGGCAACAACCCATTGATGATAGACCGTTTCGCAACCCTCACCAATTCTTGTTTCCAAATCACTCATATATAAGCTATGAAAATGGGTTTACTTCTTTGTGAACTTTTGCTATACCCTTAGATTCATTGGGCACTATATAATGTGATTTCATACACATGGAAAATTGTTCTACAACTTTAAAGAATAGGTGTTTTGTACTATCTAGAGAACTTTTTATTGTGGGAAGAGAGTGAGCACATGGTCTTGCTACATTAATTGTGATTGTTGTGTCTAATAGCCATGTGCTTCAACAATTGGGACAAATGTGGTGTGATTGGTTCAAGGTTATGTTCCATTTTAAGCTCTTGGATTCATAGGTTGTTCCTATCTACACATTTAAAGACATGCATGATAATTAGCATATTGTTATTTATGTTTAAACTAGCAAAAGGAATCCACTCTAGCACACATTGATTTCCAAGTTACAATATATAGAGGGATCACCTAAATTTTAGCTTTTCCAAATCTTTTATAAAGCCTAATTTCATTGGAACTTTGGCTACGAGTTGGCTCATGCTTTCACATTAAGCCTATCCATGTCTCTTGCTTGGCGAGTTTACCTTGTAGAGTTTCCATCTATCACAATTAGCCATGTTACATTACATTTAATGTTAGCCATGCTTTAACAGAATGCACAACCTATATTCTTGCTCCTAATGATAATAGCTATCAAGTAAGACTTATTTCATTGTCCTAGCCTATCCCCTTCATTTGGAGCTATCTCTCTTGAATCCTTGGGCTTACATCACATTAAAGATTTTAGGAATCCATGGTGTTGGAAGCTTGAATAGCATGAAACTTGGAGACCTCCCCCATTCCTGGGTGACTAGACTTAGTAAGCCATTCAAGCAAACCACTTGAACTTGGAAGGTTCACATTTAAGAATCCTCTTCAATGCAATATGATTTTTGTAATTACAATAAGAATCAAGCTTACAATTTCAATTTGTTATGCATTTACCTTTTCTAATGAGCTTGACAAGCCCATGAAAGCATGATTAGTAAGATGGGCTTGCTCTTTCCCCTTAATTTGTTTAAGAAGAGCGGGGATTCCCTTTAGAACTTGGATGCAATAAGAAATTCAACACAATCAAAGAGACCATAGTAGTCTCACCTAGAACAACAAATAGCTTTGAAAAAAGAGTTGAAGGGATGAAATGCCTATTCAATTTTATATTGAACATACTTTGTAATATACCACTAACGAGATTTACAATATAGGATCTACAAGCTTTGTAAATATTCATGTTCATAACTTGCATCCCATGTAACAACAAGTGGGCAACTCGCTTGGAACCATGAAGATTAGATAAGCCTTGCCTAGAGACTCAATGTAGCCAATATATTGACAATATTACATGTTTTTATCCTATAATGGATCAAGCCATTATTTGTGGCCATTATCTCATACACAACTCCTATGAGCCGATGGAGAACGATCTTACGAACAAAATTTGTGTACTATTGGCTTGAGGGTGATAAGGAGCAACTTGTTAGAAGTCTTGCATAACAAATGTTGGGAGATAATGTGAGCAACTTCTAAGCATTGGGGATGTTTGTGTATTTTTGTACAATTTCATTCTTTGAAGATATGCCATCAAATCACCCCACCCTATTACACATTTGTGGCACATGAAATCAAAGATGGTAAATGAAGTTGTAAGAAGATAAGTAAAGAGTGCCAATTAAAGAGATCAAAGTAAGAAACATAGATGTAACTGCTAAAACAAGTAGCTAAAAGATCAAGGCAAGAGTCAAAAAATACAACATGTTTGGAAAATTGTTTTAGGCATATACAAAAACTTTAAATCATGCAAATATGTCAAGTCTCACAAACAACATGAATGCACATAATATAAAATCCAAGATCTGAGTTCTATCCATGCACATTGTAATACTCCAAGAATATGCTATGAAGGCCTAGGCCAAGATCCAAGCATTGTAATGGGTAGACCACAAGGAAAGGGGTTAAAGGGTGGAAGTGAATCTTACTACTATATTACTTTGATTGTATGTTAGGGAAGCCCTAAACCTTCAGAGAGCTTCCTAAACCTACCCCCTTTTCCAAACCTCCCTTTTTAAAATTAAACTCCCTCCCCTCTCTCACGTGTAATTTCTCCCTTTCTCTTTTCTCTCCCCTTTTTAATTAAAATCCCCCTCCCCCCACTCTCTCTCATGTGTAGGACCTAGGCTCTCTCTCTCTCTCTCTCTCTCTCTCTCTCTCTCTCTCTCAAATTGAAACCCCCTCCCCTCTCTCTCACATGTAATCTCTCCCTTTCTCTTCCCCCTTGCCTTTTTAATTAAAACCCCCCTCTCATGTGTAGGGCCTACTCTCTCTCTCTCTCTCTCTATATATATATATATATATATATATATATATATATATATATATATATATTCCCTCTCCTTTAATTAAATCAAACTTTTTTAAAAATCAAAAGTCTCTCTTTCTCTCTCTCCCTCTCTCTCTCTCTCTGTGAGTTAGATCAAAATTTTTAACTTAATTTTTTAATTAAATATTTTAAAAGTTTTTTGGACTTAGTTTTTCACACATTGAGAGAGAGAGAGAGAGAGAGAGAGAGAGAGAGAGAGAGAGAGAGAGAGAGAGAGAGAGAGAGAGAGAGAGAGAGAGAGAGAGAGGGGAATAGAGAAAATAGAAAAATAGAGAGAAAAATATAAAGAGAGAAATGAGAGTGAGAGAAAAAACTTGAAAGAAAGGAAAAATGAGGAGAGAGAGAGAGAGAGAGAGAGAGAGAGAGAGAGAGAGAGAGAGAGAACAAAAAACCAAGAGAAAGATACAAAGAGAGCAAAAAAGAAAGAAGAGGAGAGAGAGAGAGAGAGAGAGAGAAAAAAAAATGAGGAGAGAGAGAGAGAGAGAGAGAGAAAATGAGGAGAGAGAGAGAGAGAGAGAGAGAGAAGAAGAAGAAGAAGAAAGATGAAAAGAGGGAGATAGATGGGGGAAAACAGGGAAGAGAAAAGCCTTTTTTAAATTGAAAATTTCTTGAGAGAGGGGGGAAGGGAGAGAGAAGGAGAGAGGGGGGAAGAGAGAGAAAATATAAAATTTAAAAGAGTGAGGGAGAGAAGAAAAAAAGAAAAAAGAGGAGAAAGGGAAGAAGAAGAAAAGGGGAGAGAGAGAGAGAGAGAGAATAAAGGGAGAGAGATATGAAAAAGAGAGAGAATATGAACATTAAGAGAAAGAATTGTAGATAGGGGAAAGATAAAATTTACATACTTTTAGAGAGATTGAGGGAGGAAAAGGAAGAGAAAGAAGAAGAGAGAGAGAGAGAGAGAGAGAGAGAGAGAGAGAGAGAGAGAGAGAATTATAGAGAGAAAATATAAAATTTAAAAGAGAGAAGAAAAATAGAGTAGAGGAGAGAGAGAGAGAGAGAGAGAGAGAGAGAGAGAGAGAGAGAGAGAGAGAGAGAGAATTACAGAGAGAAAATTTAAAATTTAAAAGAGAGAAGAAAAATAGAGAGAGAGAGAGAGAGAGAGAGAGAGAGAGAGAGAGAGAGAGAGAGGAAGAAGATGATGATGATGATGATGATGAATGAACATGAATATAGAGAGAGAATAATAGAGAGAGGAAATATAAAATTTAAAAGAGAGCAAGAGAAAGAAAAGAAAAGAATTTAAAGAGAGGATGAAGAGAGAGAAGAAAAAAAAGAGGAGAGGTAGAGAGAAAAAAAGAGAGGAGAGAGGGGGGAGAGAAAGAGAGAGAAGAAAAGTAGGGAGAGAGGGGAGAGAGAGAGATAGAGGAGGAAAAATAGAAACAGAGTGGGAAAAGAGGAGAAGTCGATCATTGAGTGAAGTTGCCATGTAGTAGTACGACAACTTCACTTGCTGCTTTGTGGCAGCAAAGCTGCCATGAAGTAGCTAGCATTCCATGAAGTGCGCATGGAATGCTAGTGGATCTTATGTATGTAACTTAGTGAAAACTATTTTTGTCTTCATTACCGTGAAGCGTGCATAGAATGCTAGTGGATATTCTGTATGTAACTTAGTGAAAACTCTTTCTGTCTTCTTCTCTTCCAAGATTTTGGCTCTCTCCTTTGCACACTATAAAAAATTATAGGTATGTTGCAGAGACCTAGGCTGTGAGCTAGGCATTCCAAGGGTAGACTATAAGAAAAAGAGTTGAAGTGTGGAAGCTCAAAGAAATCTACATATTTAAAGTTCAAAGTGAGCAAGAATTTGGGAATTTTTGTGTATGCAAATTGGTGAGAGCTCTTTCATCTATATTTGTCTCCTTCCTTCTCCTTCATAACTTGATCTAGTGTAAGAGTGAGCTCATGTAAATGGGGGAGAGAGAATGTGCATAATTGTGAAAGAGAGGTATCTCCTCTTATGTTGCTCAAGTCTTCTTTCTTTCCTTGTCTTCTCTTCTTTCTCAAGGGATTGTGGTGGTTAGATTGAGGATTATGGATCAAGAGGGGAGTTTCAATAGTTGGTACACCAACTATTGTGATACCATTGTAACTTCTCTCCTACTATGGATTAGACTACAACAAAGGAGATGGAGGCTACCATGAGTTTTTTCTTTTGATGTTGAATTTAATCCTTTCATTCTTGGTAGAGAGTGGAAGAGGTAAGCAAGGAGTGGGTAAGTGAGTGGAAAATGGAGTAATCCAAGTAAGAGGTGGGTAGCTAAATAGAGTGTGATATCCTCTTGAAATAATAAGAGGCTAATTATATCACCTTTTCTTAGATTGAATGCCTCAATGTTTTGGTTATGCTAAACAAGATATGACAAAACATTATACTCCTTTGGTGCTCTAAAACCCTATCGTTTTGGAGAAAGAGAAAAATGGAAGTCTGAAATGACATTGTTCAAGTGAAGAAAAAGCGAGCAAAACCCATAGAAATGAAGCATATAATTTCACATTTATCATAAAAGATCTGATAATAAATTCAATGATTGCTGGTAACTATGTAAAAGTGATCCATTGTTTGTCCCAAATTGATGACAAGAAAGTGTCATGGATGGTGGGCTTCACCGATAAGTAATCACTACTCTTAATCTATGTATGCAAATTGATATTAGTGCAAATGAATTTGTGTGTGTTGCATGCATGCACACATGCACACGTACGCATGTGCACATCTATAAAAGTAGTATGTGAGTCCATGTCAATGTGTGCAACTACGTCTCTAAAGGTGTAAGAGAGCCTTTGCATAGGACTCTTACAAGAATGCTTTAAAGTCTACCTTGAATAGCAAGGTCTAAATGTGTTGCCAGGTGGCACCTACAAAGCACCTACATGAGGGGATGAGTGTCTTCAATGGTTCTCCCTTGTGTGAATGTTAATGGGATGAGTGCCTTGAATGGTTCTCCATTAGCATGGGGCACATTCCTAAGAGTGAAATACTTTTCATATTGGGGTGAAAGGTTGATGGGGATGCTTATCCTTTCTGGGCATGAGACTTGCAGATGTGAATGTGAGTGAAGTCATACGTGGGAGATACCACAATATTCATATCTCAAGTATTAACATCTACATGATTTGATTATTTAATGAAATTCCAATGATTAGTTGATTTATTTTGGCTAGTTGTATTTATTGAGTTAATTATTTTTTTAACATGATTTTTTGAATTTTTGATACTAGATAGCTGGTATGTAGAGAAGATGAATTGGATGTATACTACAAGTGCAATTTATTCCAAAGATTTCTTCATTAATTTTTTCAAATAAACACACCACGGTTTATTCTAAGGTGTGCGTATATCCTCTTTGTAAATATTTATTGATATTTGAGATTCTAAAAGATATTTTAAAAATATTTTATGGCTCTCAACAGTTGTGGATTATGCAACTGGTTGTAAACATCAATTTAGTTAACTCAAACTCTTTTATGAAAAGACTGATTGTGAAGGGCCTATCTTTGGGCAAAGCAAGATTCACTTTAATATTATGAATATGTCATGGAGGAGATGCCCACTCTATGTACGGGGAAAAATTGTACCCAGTAGTGTGTCGCTCAAATTTATGTTACTTTTCTTTTAGTCTATTTTGAGTTTTTATGAGTCATGGCATCAATTTTTATAAGAAAAGAGAGTAAGGGAGAGCTTCTTTGGTTAGCTACGTGCAAATCTCGTATTCGATCTAGTTATCATCAAGTACACATGGCTACCCCCCTGACATTTATAAAACTGCATTTAGAATCTAGATTGGCCATTACAAATTTCTAGTAATGTCCTTCAATCTTACTAATGCACCTGCTACTTTCAATAGAATGATGAATCGAATCTTTCTAAATTTTTAGCATTGTGATATTGTCTTTTTTAATGATATCCTCGTGTCTAGTAAAACAAAAAGGGAACATGAACAACACTTATATTTAGTCTTTAGTTTGCTAAAACAAAATCATATTTTTGGTAACCCGGAAATTAGTAGTTTCTTTCAAACAGAGTTATTTTGTGTTAGCTAAAGGAATTCAATTTAATCTACGTAAAATTGAGGCTATTAATACATGGCCTACACCTAAAAATGTGTATAAAGTCTGCTCGTTTTTAGGTTTGGCCAAATTTTATTGTAAATTTGTTAGATACTTTTCATTACTTGCTTTGCCATTAACTATATTATTAAAGAAATGTCTTGTATTTCATTGGGACGACAACCAATAATGATCCTTTGATTTACTAAAGCATGCATTACCTCACGCACATGTTTTACAACTCCTTGATTTCAATAGACCATTCTTTGTAGTTGTTTATTGACGCTAGTAGTTTTGGCATTGGAGCTATATTGATGCAAGATGATCATCCAATTGCATACTTTAGTTGTAAATTGAAACCTTCTAAACTAAGTATAGTACCTGTGACAAGGAATTGCTAGCTATAGTACATGAATTATGAATATTGAAACATTATTTAATGGATTCAAAATTTATGATTAAGACATGTCAACAAAGTATCAAACAACTTCTTTCTCAACCACAAATTTTTGATAGGCATATACAATGGGCATATTTTATTCAGTCTTTCCATCCTTTAATCCAATATTAGCTTGATAAAGAAAATATTGTGCCTAACGCATTAAGTCGTAGATCATATGTTAATAATATTTTTGTGCTTTCTATATCTTCTTTATATGCTATGAAAAATACTTATTTGAATGACTCTAATTTTCATGATGCTTGGTTGAATTTGTCTCAAAACCAATGGATTCCTATTAATAATTTTTTTGTCTTTGATGGATTCCTCTTTTATGAGAAACATTTGTGTGTTACATAACCCTTTCGTCGTTTTATTCTTCAAGAAATTCACAATCCACCTTATATGGGTCATCATGGTATTATCTCTACTTTTTATAATTTGCAAGAAGATTTTTACTGGTCTCATATGAATCATGATCTTTTTACCTTTGTTTTTAAATGTCTTGTTTATCAACGAGTTAAACAATATCATGGTAAGCAGTATGGTTTGTTAGTGCCTTTACCTATTCCTAACTCACCTTGGAAACAAATCTCAATGGATTTTATTACTGGTTTGCTAATGACTTTTTCATAAAATAATATGCTTTTGACTATTATTGATAGATTTAGTAAGCAAGCATATTTTATTCCATGGAAGAAAACTTTAACTGCTTCACAACTGGTAATCATTTTCTTAAGCATATCTTTGTACATCATGGTTTGCCAAACATTATTGTATCGGATCATGATCCTCGTTTTTGCAACAATTTTTGGATAACATTGTTCTCTAATCTTGGTACTAAAATTGGTTTCAATTCAGCCTTTCATCTTGAGACTAATGGCAAAACTGAAGCTACTAATAGTACAATTCTTGATTTGATTCGTGTCTATACTATATCTTCACCCAATACATGGGATCAACATTTACACCTTTTACAATTTGCCTACAATAATACACCTCACTCTGCCACCCACAAAGCACCTTTTGAAATGATCTATGGTCGCAAATTGCCAACCCCAACATTTCATTTAAGTTAAAAAGTACGTTTTGTTGATGATTGGGTACATATTCACTCCAATATTTTTGAATAAGTTAAACAATTTATTGCTAATAAGGCCCATCAATCCTATGTTAAGCAAGCTAATAAGAAACACAAGCTATGAGTTTTAAAGAAGGTGATTGTGTTTGGTTGCAAATTGAGAAATGTAGACTGCATAATGTTGAGAAGAATCCTAATGTTAAACTTGCACCTAGATCTTATGGACTATTAAAAAATCCTCATTGTATAAATGCTAATGCTTTTCGATTAGAATTTCTTGCACATTAGAAAATTCATATTAGTCTTCTCCATCCATTTAAATGCTTATTACCTATCCATCCCGTGTATAATTCTCCACCATTGCTTAAAGATGATCATGAGCTTTTAATGCCTAAATCTATTATTGATATTGATTACATGACTACCTGCAACACTGGTAATACTTATCCTCGTTATCTTGTAAAATTTCACAACCATCCTGTTGAGGAAGCTCAATGGATAACTACACATACTTTGCGTAATTATCCACATTTATTGACTCCACATCTAGCCAATAGCAATTGAGGACAATTGCTATCCCACCTCGGGGATATGTTGCCAGATGGCACCTATACGAGGGGATGAATGGTTCTCCCTTGCATGCACGTTAAGCACCTTGAATGGAACTTTGTTATAGTGTGGGGCATGTTCCTAAGAGTGAACTACTTTTTGTATTGGGTAGAAGGTTAATGGGGATGCCTATACTTTCTGAGAGTGTTAGACTTGCATATGTGAACGCGGGTGAAGCCATATGTGGGTGGTGATGCCACAATATTCATATCTCAAGTGTTAATGTCGATGTGATTTGATTATTTAATGGAATTTCAATTATTAATTGATTTATTTTGGCTAGCTATTATTATTCGATTAATTATTTTTCTAATATGATTTTGTGAATTTTTGACAAGCTGATGTGTAGAGCAAGATGAATTGGATATACGCAACAAGCACAATTTATTCCAAAGTCATATTCATTAATTTATTTAAATAAACACGCCGTTGTTTATTCTAAGGCGTGTGTATGTTCTCTTTGTAAATATTTATTGATATATGAGATTCTAGAATATATTTTAGAAATATTTTATGGCTCTTAGCAATTGTGGCTTGTGCAATTGATTGTTCTTATTGTAACCATTAATTTAGGAAATTGCACCCAATAATGTGTAGCTCATATTTACTTTACTCTTCTTTTAGTCTATTTTGAGTTTTTATGAGTTGTGGTATCAATTTTTATAAGAAAAGAGAGTAAGGGAGAGATTCTTTGGTTCTCTACACGCAAGTCTTCCATCTGATCTTCGCAACAAAATGTATACCTAAGAATTAATGTAAGTCATTTGTTTTGTTATATTAAGGACACTCTCTTTCATGGAGCATAGCATCTCAAAGCCCATTGCCAACTAACCTAGGACTAGGTAGTGTATTAAGGGATTAGAGAAAGGATTTGAATGAATGAGGAAAAAAAGTGAAAAAATGGAGAAGATATATTTTAAGAAAGAATTGGCATTTTTATGTTTTTTTGTTATTTTCACCTTGCATTGGATTGAAGAGTGGCATAACTTAAATGCTTTAAGCATAAAAAATCCATTTGTTGGTCTTGAGGGTTCTACTTCTTGCATTTGAAAAGAACTTGGCACCAATAAATTTCTACTTGATAGCTCAAGTTCAACATGGGCCTTCCTACGCATATTTGACTACTTACTAGTGTCAAAATCTAAATAATAGGTATCCAAGGTAATTTTGGATCCATTCCTTTCATAGGATTGAATGGACTCACAAAAAACATGAGCATAAAACCATATCTATAAGAAATATGTGTTTGTTTTGATGCATTGGTTGAATTTATTGAGAATGGTGTATCTATTTACAAATGCTTGAGGTAAAACCCTCATTTTTACATTGAGGCAACTTTAGTAAGCTTGATTTGTGCATTGGAAAGCAATGATGTCAACTCAATTCCCCTCTTATACCACATGGGAAGCTTGGGTTCAACCCATAAGCCATCCCTATCATGAGGCAAGTATTTTGGTCCTCAAGGCCTAACTCACTCACTCAATTCCCAACTTGAGGATATTTTTCTCTACTTGAGAGTATGGAAATTTCCTTAAGAGTCATGATTTGGGTGTAATAAGTACTTAGATGCATGTCAATGTTGCATACTTGTGCTAGAAGTAGGAAAAGTGATAATTTCATTATGCACAAAATAAAAAATTATAAAAAAGAAAAAACATACCTCAAGTTAAGAATCTATGACTTCTACCTTGAGGCAAGATGTAAAACCCATGTAGACTCACTTTAAAATAAACTTTTAGTCAACATGTATTGTTGTACCATGTGTTCAACCCATAGGCTACTTGCTATCTAAAGAAAGACTTGAGAGCTTCACATGCCAAGAATTTGGACTCGAGAATCCTTAAGGTAAATCTTGGGGCATGACTTTAGAAGGAAGGTCAAAGACTATCAAAGTTCAATTATCAATGCTTGTATGTGTAGCAAAGACTATTTGATCATCAAAATGGGCTTGTTTGAGTATCAAACAACATTTAGTTCGAGAGACTTTTTATATTTAGGAAGGAAAACAGAGTGTGAGGGGAGAAAGAGAGAACAAAAAAGGTGAAAAGGGAAAAGAGAGAGCTCATTTGTACTCAGTGAGATAGAGAGAGAGAGAGAGACAGGGAATGATAGGTCTATAGGCAGTAGCACCTACGATCCTTGCTATTAACACATTCAGCCCTTCTTCCAGGTATGCTATGAATCCTTTTTGCTAATTGTTGCATTACTTTGGAACCTTTGGTGCATTGGATAGTGAGTATTAAGTCAATTAAAAAGGATATTTGTGCCATATTCGGTGCGTTTTCATGCAATGCTCGAACGATGACCGTAGGCCTCGGATGTCTGAGCCACTTAAAGTTGACCTACTTAGATGTATGACTCAGATGAGAGTCTGACCACTTGGCCTTGGATGGCCAAACTTGGGGCTCGGATGGCCACTTGGACACTCGGACGGGCACCCCTCGTCCAAGTTTGAGTTTGATCACTTGGATGAATAGATATCTTGAGGAGTTCACTTGGACGACCAAATCTATGACTCGGATGATCGAATCTATGACTCAGATGACTAAGTCTAGGACTCAAACGAGTTGTCCAGAACCCTATTTTTAATTGATTTTTTGCCACTTTGGGACCTATTAGTGCCTATTGTCACTTGACTGACAACCAAAGTGAAGTCTAGACTAGTAGGTGAAACCATAGAATTGTTTGGACTCAAAAACCGTAACCTAGCAAACCGAAGGGGGGGAAGGATTTACCATTGGCAGCTACTGTGGATAGAGACCTAAGTTGACCCACTCGGTTGCAGACTGCCTATTCACAACCTATATGTAAAAATGTTGGATCTAGAGCATGGCTATGGAGGTTGAAAGAGGAAGAGTGAGCTAATAGACATCAAGACCAAATGTCACACAAGTGAATTAGGTTCCAGGATGGAAGCTTGGACTCATAAACAGAATCTTGTGTGTTGATAATGACACAAACACTTTGCTGGAAGTACAAAAGTACTATGACATTGTATTCAAAGTGAGAGCAAGTATAATGCTTTATAGGAATAGACTAGGCTACACTTTCCACCACTGTGCATATGGGATTCTATATCTTGAGCCCGCACTGCTCTATACATAGAGGCTAAGCTAAGTGTGCTTGCCAATATCTCAACACCCCTCCTCAGTCACAACCAGAGAAGTATAAAGTGTGTAGAGGCTTTAGTGAGCAACCACCTACAAAGTGTGGGCACACCATAAACATGGTAAACACTAGAGGCTATCACAGAAAAGGCTAAGTATGGGTACCAAAGACATGATGGTCATCTAGAGGCTGTAACAGGGGCCTCACAAAGCATATAGAGGTTGTAGTAAAAGGTTTACATAAGGAGTTTACAAGCTTATGTCAAAAGCATTAGGGCTAGGCAATACAAGGCTAAAAAAGTCTAAATCAGTATAGAAGTACTGACAAGGTTTGTTCTTCTCCTAGTGGTCTTCTTATTCTTATTCTTCTTCTTTTTCTCCATGGCCCTCTTCTTCTTTAATATCAACTAGATAGGCCTTTTGGGACCTCTTCCTGGCATGACCGAATTTCTTTGTGTGTCAGATCTTTTTGCAGAAGTCACATATTAGTTGATCTTTCTTGCCCTTGTACCTAGTACCTACATATAACATTTGTTTATCTTTAGAGGTGCTTGGTTCTTCTTTGGATTTTACCTTCTTTTCTTCTTCTAGCATGGAGGTCTTAATGTCAACCAGTTTAGGATTAGGCATGTTGATCAATGTAGTTGACACATTGTTATAGTCAGGAGGCATGCTTTTTAACAACACACCAATACAAATATCTTCATCCATCTTGAGATCAATTCCTGCAAGCTGAGTCTAGAGACTTTCCATGTAGTTTAAGTGAGTTGCAAGAGATGTGTTTGATTTCATATCTAGCCTAAAAAATTCAATTAGTGATCCATACTTATATGACTTTGATTGTGCACCAAACAAAGTATCTAATCTCTTCCATGTATCATTAGAGGTTTCACAAGTATCCACATGGTGGATGTAATTGTCATCCAATTCTAGCTTAATGATGGCATGTGCTTTGTCATCATTCTTTTGCCAAGTAATTGCAAGGTCTGCATCCCAAGGCTTCTTCTCCTTGCCATCGGTAATGGCCCAAAGACCCTTCTTAATTAGAATGAGCTTGATGCGTGTTTGTCAAGTGCAAAACCCGACCCCTTTGAACTGAACAGTTGGAGAGTCTTTGTCCATGCTGGACCAGTAAATCAGTACCAAAAAACTCTTAGATTTTAGCAATAGAATATTTAATTATGTCAAGGGACACAAGGAATGTAGTTTCAAATAACACATGATAAGTGTCAATAGATACTATGCTTTCAAGCACTTGATGTTAAGAGTTTGATGCCCAAATTTCTCCCCTCCTTGCTAATTTGATGAGAAATGCTTGAGTGGCAGGAGAGAGAAAATGAAGTAGAAGAGAAGCTTGAAGTTGAAATGGCTATGGCAGATTAGGGTTTGCAGGACATAGGCCTGGTTTTTCTCTTTGTGTGGCTCACATAGTGAACCATTTTGGACAAGATTTGAGATGGGGGTGTCGTAGGTGATGGGCTTTCATTGCGCTATAATCCTGGTCAACATTGCAGTGCATAGGAGGAGAATAGTTAGTATGACCAGGCACAGGGTGTAGTTAGGCAGCGAGTACAATTTTTAGCAATGTTGGAGCATACAATGGCCAATGTTGTACTTTGAGGTGCCATGAACTAGCGGCTTGAGTAGAGGAACAACTCCCCAGAAGGAAACAATGAGAAATATTGATTGTAGAGTGAGATATGAGAGCTCCAAGTAAAGTAGGTACACACTGGCTATGGCTGCCACAAGGTGGAAGTTGAAGATGAAGTCATGAGCTGCCACTAAGTTTTGAGAGAGATTGAGAGAGTAAAGAGAGGGGTTGAGTTGAGCTTAGGCCATGCTCGACTGGGCTTTGATACCATGTAAAAATGTCGGATCTAGAGCATGGCTATGGAGGTTGAAAGAGGAAGAGTGAGCTCATGAGGTAACAAACATCAAGGCCAAATGTCACACAAGTGAATTAGGTTCCAAGATGGAAGCTTGAAATCATAAACACAATCTTATGTGTTGACAATGACACATACACTTTGCTGGAAGTACAAAAGTACCATGACATTGTATTCAAAGTGAGAGCAAGTACAATGCTTTATAGGAATAGACTAGGCTGCACTTTCCACCACTATGCATATGGGATTTTGTATCTTGAGCCCACATTGCTCCATACATAGAGGCTAAGCTACATGTGATATTGTAGAGGAAGACATAAAAACTATCTCTCGCATCATGATAGTTCAACTTCAAACTTGTCTCCATAGGAGTAGTAATGGGCTTGTAGTCTTCAAGACCAAATCTTTGCAATAATATCTCAAAATAATTTGTTTGACACAAAGCAATACCTTCATCATGCTACTTGAAATGAATGCCTAAATAATGATGCAATAGGTCCAATTTTAACATGTCAAAAGCTGAAATCATCTTTACCTTAAAAGCAACAATATGTGTCTCACTAGGACCAACGAGAAACATGCCATTGACATAAACCACAATGATTAGAGGTATATCACCCTCATGTCTGACATATAATGTGCTCTTAGTTGGACTATTTTAAAAACCATGTGTAGTCAAGTATGCATGTATCTTCTCATACCAAGCTCGAGGTGCTTGTTTTAGATTATACAATGCCTTTGTCAATTTGCACACTTTTATTTTCTTGCCCCTTCTACATGAACCATGAGGCTAAAATACATACACTTCCTCATGTAAATCACCATTTAAAAATGTAGTTTTGATGTCCAACTAATGTACATTCCAACCATTATGAATTGCTAATGCATAAACGCTATGAATAGTTGTCATATGGTAAGTGGGAGCAAAGGTCTCATCAAAATCAATCCCCTTCTGTTGAGCATTACCTTTGTCACAAGTTTAGCTTTGTAGGATTAAATAGTATCATCTAGTTTTTCCTTTAGCTTATAAACCCACTTGGTGCCAATGGCCTTGTGCGTGTGTATTGGGAACCTCAAACACTTTGACACCTAGTAATCTAATTGTTCTTGTTGCCATAATCCATGATCTTGTGCTTTAAGCTCTAACCATTTTTTCCCTAGCTATGCTCCTCCTTTAATGATTTGTTGCATTGCCCTAATAGAAAGTACTTTATGGAGTCTCTTTTGAAGATAGAAGGAAAATGGCATAGGTCACTCATGGGACCCCCTTATTCTATCGCATGCCATCCCAATTCGTAGGAATGGGCTCTTCCCTTTGTGGAAAGGGTAAGTTTGTTTGGTGATGCAATGAACTTCCTTTTGGTCTTCTCCACTTTTTCCTTGTTTATTTACTTGGTCTCTGTCATCACTTCCAAGGAGATGGGTGCTTCTATGTGTTTAGGCTCTTGCAATGTTGAACCCTTGACCTCTGTTGGGTCTCATTCTTTTGCCTCAAGCATTGAAGGTGAAAGTGGTTGCTCTTTTGTGGCTAGAAACAATAAATCAATTGCTACGATGCTAATAACTCTTAGCTCCTCCATAGAGAGTATTCCTTCCCTTAGCCGTACCACATAATCCTTTGTCATCCTAGACTCTAGTTGGCCGGCCAACATTGTTGCCATACTTTGCTTGAGTGCTCTCATCTAGTAAGTTGAAACTTCATTTCCTAGTTTTCCTTTGTATATGCTCCACAATTATCTAGTATGTCCCTACACCCTTATCCATTAATTCTAGTAGGATATTTTCAAAGATTTATTGATGTACATGCATCATTTCTTCCATCACCCTTCATCTTTATTTTGCCCAATTCTCATACTTTGATTTTGCTAGCTTCATTGCCAAGTCCAACATAAGGGTCGCATTTTCCTCTTCCCATTGGTCCACTTTCTTCTTAGCCTACTCTAGTCGTCATCTCTACTAGTTTTTAGTATTTCTAGAGTGGTGCAATGCTTCTTCCAAGCTTCTCTATTCTTTGCTTTAGTTCATAATCTGATTGGGCTTGGAGATACTCATAATTGTGTGACACCCTTACTTTTTCCTTGACCAATTCCACCACCTTTTTATTTCCCTATTCTACTTTATCTTTTGCCTTCTTTGCTTCCTTCAATTCCCTTTTTAGCTACTCTTGTAGTTGTATCATTGCATTTAGCTCTCAAACCTCCTTTTTGTTGATGATAGTTATTACAAATCTATATTCTCTTGCTGCACCCAATTCTCTCTATCCACAGTGCACATTGTTCTTGAAGATCTTTATACACTTTTCATGCCCTTTCTTTAGATTTAACTATCACTAATTATTTTTTGAGGCTAAAAGACTCTCTAATTGTCATTTCCTTAGATTTAAGTGTCACTAATTATTTTCACGCCCTTTCCTTAGATTCAAGTGTCACTAATTATTTTCGCGCCCTTTCCTTAGATTCAAGTGTCACTAATTATTTTTTGAGGTTGAAAGACTCTCTAATTGTCATTTTCTAGTATGCTACATGAGCTTGTTTTCTTTTTCATGCATGGCTAAACCAACCTTTCTCTCTTCATCTAATCAATCCTTTGATTCTTTAGCTCTTTTAGTAGGTCTTTGAACACTAGTGTAGGGCTTTACAAGATCAAAGGCATGGATGCCAAGGATCCTTCCACCCTAAGTACTTTAGGGACTCTTTGTTTAGACTTTATATTTTTGATGAGTAGTGGCCTTTTAGTACCTACAATAGTGACTTTCTCAAATCTTGCGTGGGACAAGACATCAAGTTGCACTTCTAGCTCATACACCCTATCTTCTAGCTTACCCTTGGAGCTACCTTCGGTTATGGTTGCTGGAATGGATGGTGGGATGGTCATGATTTGAGTCGATGGTGCTTCCAAAGGAGCCTTGCCTTTGCCTACTACTAGTGGAGGTTGTGGGATTCCTACTATGCTCAAACTTGCATCTTGGCTAGTGCTTGCTTCTACAAATATTCCTAGATTAGGGAATGTGAGTACTACTTCTTCAACCCTTGTTGCTTGCTCAACTAATCTTTATATAGCCAATACTAAATTCTCTACTTGTTCTTCTTATCTCCTCCTCTTTCTCCTGTTTTCTTCACCTTTGTTCCTCCACCCTTCGTGATCCCTCTTTAGCTTTTTCTACCACCTTTTTGCCTTTAGATGTAGTCATTTTTTGTTTAGAGGATAGTTATAATTATTATTTTTCTCCTCCTTTATCAAAGGTGGTCGATATTGGTATGTTTGGTTGTGCTTCCTACTATTGTTGCTGTGCCCTAAGTTCAGCTTCATGTGGGTCTTGGAATATTTTGCTTCTCATCTTCGGGGGTTATTCTAGTACTTGAGATTAAGAGGCCTTTGTTGTTGCTAAGAATTTTCATTGATTCATCTCCTCTTCTCTAATTATAATTCTCCTTGAAGCTTGGCTTGATGTTCTCTAGCTAGCATCTTGGTGTACTTTGAGCTTTTGTTGCATTTTTGTAAGTTTCATTACATCTTCCTCTGCTTCTTGTTGCAATTTTAATACCTTCCGATCCTTTGAATCCTCCAAGAGCTCTTGCTCTAATGTTTTGTGAAGTGTGGAAGACACCTCTTGCATTGATACATGAGAAGGATTTGGGATACTAACACCTTTTTTGCCTACAAGCCTTTGAAGGCCTCCTCTATGATTGTAGTTAGGATGCTCTTGAACCCCACTAATGTTGAGATTCAACAATCACACTCACTAAATAGCCTCTTTGTATGGAGCTTCAGGGCCAAGGACATGCAGACTAACCTATCCCATATGCACAGTGGTGCCTACTGCAGTTTCCTACTTTCCTATAAAGCATTGTACTTGCTTCCTTTTCTTAATGCAATGATAGTACTCTTTTCTTTTCAGTGAAGTGTCAATGTCATTGTCCACATACACAAGATTGTTTTTATGAGTCCAAGTCTCAATCTTAGAACCTAATTCACTTGTGTAACAAATAGTGTCTTTGTCTTCTCCATCATGAGTCCACACTTCTCCTTCCATCCACCATAACTCACTGCCATGTCCTAGATCCCGTATCTCTAACATGGTATCAGAGCTCAGTCGGGCATGTCCTAGCTCATTTCACTCCTCTCTCAGCTCCTCTTCACTCAAGTCAGCTCAAGTCCAGCTCAGTCCCAGCTAATGAACTCTTTTCTGAACTCTATCTTTACTTGCTCTGTTTGGCAGCCATAGCCAAACCTGCTTCAAGCTCTTATATCTCACTCCACAGGTTCAAACCTCCTAGAGCTTCCTTTTGGGAAAGTGTTCCCTTGCTTCAAGAGCTTCTTCTTGACACATCAATCACTGACTTTGGGCAAGCATAGCTCCATCATTGTGAAAATTCTCAATCTCTGCCGTGTGTCTGCCATAGCCAGACAGGACCTACCTCACTTGGAGCTTCCATAACTCCTCAACCAGGCAACTTCAGCTCCTAATTCCTTCTAGGGGATTGTTCTCCTACTCCCTGCGCTTCTCCCTGGCACATTGCAAAGGCACATTGGTGATTTACAGCCCTGGCATTGCAAAAATTCAACGTCACTGCCCAGATCTGTGCCGTGTCTGTTCGAGCCCTCTACGTGCGCCGTGATGTCCGCAATCTGGACGATTTCCATGGGGCTTTGATATCCCTTGACATAAGCTTCCTAGACATGTAATTTTTTTTGAAAATGATCAACTACAAGTCCTGCAATCTGAAAAAAACCAGGCCCCTGTCCTAGAAACCCTAATTCCACCATAGCCAAAATCTCTCAAGCTTCTTTTTTTCTCATTTTTCTCACTCCTGACACTGAACCAAGCTAAAGCCCACTCTAATCCATTGACCCAGCATCAAATCAAGGAGGGGAAGGACCTGAGAAGATTGAAGAACGACCGAACAAGAAGAATCAAGCTCAACATCAACAATGACATAGTGTGTTTTCACATTGTCATTACTTGTGTCTCTTGACACATTGTAATCTACTCTTCTATTGATAAAATCTCACAATTCCAGTGTTGATTTGCTGCTGATCTTGCAACCTCAACATGGGAAAAGACTCTCCAAATGCTAGATTCAAAGGAGTCGGGTTTCACACTTGGCAAACCCGCATCAAGCTCATTCTGATGAAGAAGGGTCTTTGAGCCATCACAAATGGCAAAGAGAAGAAACCTCGAGATGTGGACCTTGCAGTTACTTGGCAGAAGAATGATGACAAGGCACAAGCCATCATCAAACTGGAATTGGACGACAGCTACATCCATCATGTGGATGCATGTGACACGTCCCATGACACTTGGGATAAATTGGATACCCTATTTGGTGCACAGTCAAAGTCGTCTAAGTATGGTCTATTAATTGAATTTTTCCAACTTGATATGAAGCCTCATACATCCCTGGCATCCCATCTGAACTACATGGAAAGCCTGCTTACTCAACTTGCAGGAATAAAGCTAAAAATGGATGAAGATGTTTGTATTGGTGTCTTGTTAAAAAGTTTGCCTCCTACCTATGATAATGTATCAACCACTCTAACCAATATGCCTGATCCTCAACTTGTTGATATTAAAGCCTCTCTGATAGAGGAAGAAAAGAAACTTAAAAGCAAAGAAGAGCCTAGCACTTCAAAGGATGAACAAATGTTATATGTAAACAATAGATACAAAGGTAAAAAGGAACCGCTCTTCTGTGACTTCTGCAAAAGGATCGGACATACTGAGAAGTTCTGTCATGCTAGGAAGAGGTCCCAAAAGGCCTATCTTGCAGTTGTGAAAGAAGAAGAAGACCATGGACCAAAAGATGAAGAAGAAGATGAAGATGAAGACCACCAGGATCGGAAGGACAAGACTCATCAGTCCTTCTACTCTCGTTACTCTGATAGACTGTTTTAAAAAGCCTTGTATTTCCTTGCCCTAATGCTTCCTACCATAAGCTTTGTAAACTCCTCATGTAACTTGGAATTACAGTCCCTGTACACTTTGTGAGGCCCCTGTTACAGCTTCTGGATGTCCATCATGTTTTGGTGCCCACACTTAGCCTTTTCTGCGACAGCCTCTGGTGTCTACCATGTTTGTGGTGTGCCCACACTTTGCAGGTGGTTCTCATTACAGCCTCTACACACTTTGTGCCTTTCTAGTTGTGATTGAGGAGGGGTGTTGAGATTCAGCAATCACACTCACTAAAGAGCCTCTTTGTATGGAGCTTCAGGGCCAAGGACATGCAGACTAACCTATCCCATATGCAAAGTGGTGCCTACTGCAATTTCCTACTTTCCTATAAAGCATTGTACTTGCTTCCTTTTCTTAATGCAATGATAGTACTCTTTTCTTTTCAGTGAAGTGTCAATGTCATTGTCCACATACACAAGATTGTGTTTATGAGTCCAAGTCTCAATCTTGGAACCTAATTCACTTGTGTAATAAATAATTTCTTTGTCTTCTCAATCATGAGTCCACACTTCTCCTTCCATCCACCATAACTCACTGCCATGTCCTAGATCCCGTATCTCTAACACAATGTGGCCTTAGTTGTGGCCTTTTTCCTTTCTACTTCTTTGCTCACCATAGGTGTGGGTCTAGATCCTTCATGGTTGTGCATTCCTATGCTCAATGTCTCAGCTATCATATGAATGATTTCTATAACATAAGCATTAAGATTTCTTTTGTCCATAGTGCTTGCTACTACACTCTCCAGCATTTTCACTTGGATCCTAATCATTGTAAAGTTATACCTAGTGCTAGAGAATAGTGTGGGTATTAGCTTTGCTTGCCTCTTCATAGTAGGATTTGGGATATCTTTTATGCGCATGCCACTGTTGGTGAACACCTTCTGCTTACTCATATCCAACCTAGAGTACACGATGATTAATCCACTGTACATATTACAATCAAAGGTTGTGAAGAACTTAGTACACTTGTCATAGTCTATGTCCCCTTCAAACTTTTCCATGTATGTCTGCAATCTGCATCCATCCACTAGCTCTTTTGTTTCTAGATCATTGGCCACTAATTTTGCTAAGTTGTGAATTTGACGGTACCGTAAGTATTGATACCTCCCAATTTCCATCTTCAAATTATGTTTGGCCTATTATTCTTCCACACATCATAGCTAAGAATCGATGATTCTCTCATATATGACCTTTCCTCCTTGTCTTGCCATTTTAGAGAACTCAGCATAGCACTTGGCGGTGAAATATCGATGTAAAAACAATTTTTGTTAATACAATAAATTCAAAGTTAGCTTATGCACAATGTTTTGTCTTGACATCTATCGATTTTTAGTTTTTCTATTGAACTATCTAAATTTTTGGTTTTTCTTTTGAGCTTGGTTTTATTTTGAGATGGAGGTGTTTCTGTCCATACCTAATAGGGGCGTCTTGGAATGTTGAGGTTTGTAGAGTTTTTCTTCCAGTATATTTGTGCACTTATTTATATACATTGTAGTATGGTACATGATGAATGAGGCAACAACCAATCATAAAGATGAGGGTTGTACTCGAATATTGCATAATGATCTATATCAAGTGGGCATCTGCCTACATGCATTATGTAGGTCAGGCTATCAATTGGAAAATCATTTGAGTCTAGTCTATTGGTGACATGAAGCAATTCCTAAGGATTCGGTCTAGATGAGGGTGGAATATACGATTATCCTCTAATGGCCAATTTTGGGTCAATATAGGGACTCACATGGTTGTAGGTACAACCTAAGTCAAGTCATACTTGGTAGTTCCTAATAGCGTGATGTTGTTCAACATTTGTCATAATTTGACAACCAACCCTTTCCCATAGTACTTAATGTGATCCATTTTTGCAAAAAGGTGGACTCAAAATTTTCAAGACGATTTAAGTTGGCAAGAACTTTTGCCATTATTTCAATGCATTTGAAGGGGTTATGATGCGAGATGATCTAAGTTGGGAAGATCTTTTACTGTCATTTCAATGCATTTGAAGGGCTTGCAATTATTTGAGTAGCAATGAGCTATTTGGCAATCAAGGGGTGCATATTGAAGATAAACTCAAATTCATCTCATAAGTAGGGCATAAATCTCACAACATTGGCTATATTTTCATCCAAGAGACCTAGATTCGCTCTATTGTAGTTGTAGGCAAATAGGGCAAAGGCATTATCAAGCTATTTAATGCATGTGATGATATCCTCATCTATATTGGTGGCCATATTGGTAGCTAGTTCTAATATGATTGATATCTTGTTAGAAGGTTTCAATTTGTGAGATGGGTAGGTTCAAGTAGTGCCTTGTCCCTCTGATAGTGTGTGATGTGGTTAGCTGCTTCTTATTGAAGTGGTGAACCTAGGTCCATGATTTGTGCATTTATCAAGCATTCTTGTGAGAGGCCAATTGCATTTGTAACAATGAAATGAGGTATTTCAGTAGATGGTTTCTTTTTGTAAGTCAACTTAGGCTTAGTGGTGGGTGGAGTTTTACATTTTGAAACTTGTTTCTTTGATCTTTTTCAAGGTTTTAGTGAATGTGGGACTTGTGGTTGGTGAGAATTGTTTGCCAATGATGATCTCACTATGGATTGTGTAGAGCTTGAGGATTGTGAGCACTTTGACAACCATAGCCAATAATTCCTTGCATAATAGCCTCGTGCTTTTAGTAGTACCTTTGGAACCCATCTTCCTCGAAAATGATTGTAAGGTTCGTGCCTCTGAGTTGCATGATTGAAAGATAGGCATCCTTAGCCATATTACCTTTCGGACGAACTTTGATTTGCATTCAATCTTGGGAACATACTTCTAACAGCTCTGCCTAGGTTTAATCACTATGCTTATAGGTATATTGTGGTCTACTTATGCTTTGAGTAATTGAGTGAGCAAGGTTTTACCCACTTCTTAGATATTTTATTGATTGTATTCAGGCCTATCAATGGTGCCATCTACTTTAAAGAAAAAAGTGCGCCTTTCTAAAATCCATGATTATCTTTACATTAGGAAGCTCTAGGAGCATGCACTACACATCATAGTTGACCACACACTTAGCTTGTTGTATTTAAACAATCCTTCTAACAACGTCTCTTTTCCAACTTCTTCAATGCTAGGTAGTACATAGAAGATGGCCTACCATTCTTGACAATTAATAGCACTTGTCATTTTCCTAACATGATGTAGGAAGTGCCCCAATATGGATTGACCTATGCATTAGTTGGGGTGAGCTGAGGTTATCTGCATCATCGTACCCTCATGACGTTGTAGTTGGCTCCCTCATTAATCAAGGTGTTGATTGTGTGTCCTTTCTTTGTTGTGAGTTTGACCCTAAGGCTAACAACAAGTGGCACAATTTCTTTGACATTGGGGTCACGCTCTATGATCTTCACAACTTGCATAACTATTGGTGACAATATCATTGGTGGATTGTGTAATGCATGGTTGGTGGATAGTGTTGAAATGCATGGATTTGAGCATGGCTATGGTGGCTTGAATACATAAAGTGAACTCATGAAGACATAGATTTGAAGGTAGAATGTTACACAAGTGAATTAGGTTCCAAGATTGAGACTTGGACTCATAAACACAATCTTGTGTGGTTGGAAAATGACTCAGACACTTAACTGAAGGGACAAAAGTACCATCATATTGCATTAAAAAAGAGAGCAAGTACAATGCTTTATAGGGATAGATTGGGATGCACTTTCCACCACTGTGCATATGGGATTTTGCATCCTGAGCCTACAGTGCTCCATATACAAAGAGGCTAAGCTGGGTGTGATTGCCAATATCTCAATACTCCTCCTCAATCACAACTAGAAAAGTACAAAGTATGTAGAGGCTATAGTGAGCAACCACCTGCAAAGTGTGGGCACACCGCAAACATGGTAAACACCAGAGATTGTCATAGAAAAGGCTAAGTGTGGTACCAAAGACATGGTGGACATCCAGAGGCTATAATGAGGGCCTCACAAAGTGTAGAGAGGCTGTAGTACAAGGTTACATGAGGAGTTTACAAGCTTATGTCAGAAGCGTAGGGCTAGGAAATACAAGGCTAAAAAAGTCTATCACAATAGGAGTAGAAGGACTGATGAGGCTTGTCCTTCTCTTGGTGGTCTTCTTCTTCTTCTTCTTCTTCTTCCTTTGCTCCATGTTCTTCTTCTTCTTTAACAATAGCTAGATAGGCCTTTTGAGACCTCTTCCTAGCATGACATAATTTCTTCGTGTGATCAATCTTTTTGTAGAAGTCACATACCAATTGATCTTTCTTGCCCTTGTGCCTGTTACTGACATATAACATTTGTTCATCTTTAGAGGTGCTTGGTTCTTCTTTGGATTTTATCTTCTTTTCTTCTAGCAGGGAGGCCTTAATGTCACCTAGTTTAGCACTAGGCATGTTGATTAATGTAGTTGACACATTATTATAGTCAGGAGGCAGGCTTTTTAATAACACACCAATATAGATATCTTTATCCATCTTGAGATTTATCCTTGCAAGGGGGGTTATGAGACTTTTCATGTAGTTTAGATGAGATGCCAAGGATGTATTAGGTTTCATATCAAGTCAAAAGAATTCAATCAGTAAACCATACTTTGAGGATTTGGATCGTGCACCAAACAAGGTATCTAATCTATCCCAAGTGTCATGGGATGTGTCACATGCATCTACATGATGGATGTAGCTGTCATCCAAATCCAATTTGATGATGTCCTGTGCTTTGTCATCATTCTTGTACCAAGTAGCTACAAGAGTTGCATCCCATGGCTTCTTTTCTTATCCATTGGTAATGGCCCACAGGCCCTTCTTTATTAGGATGAGTTTGATACAGGTTTGCTAGGTGTGAAACCCGACTTCGTTGAATCGACATGTCAGTGAATCTTTGCCCATGCCAGATGGCTGGATCAGTAGAAAATTAGCACAAGTTCTCAGATTTTAAGCAGCAGAAAAGTTGATTGTGTCAAAAGACACAAGTGCTAAGAGCACTAGATTAGTGTCGATAGACACTATGTTTGAGTCTTCTTCCTTGAGTCTTCTAAATCTTCAAAATCCTTCAAGATCTTCTAAAACCAAATCTTCCCCTCCTTGATTTAATGCTAAAAAATTTAGTGCTCAGCTAGATAAGAGTATTGGGACTTTTAGTGTGCCTGGAGGAGTTAGAACATGGAGTGAAAAAGAGCTTTAACTCAAATGGCTATGGAGGACTGAGAGTTAGGGTGTTGGCTCATTGGTTTTTCTGCTCGTGCAGCTCGTGGACGTAATCATTTTGCACAAGACTTGATGAGAAGGAAGCTTGAGTAGTGAGCTTTCAAAGCCCTATGGCTAGAATGAATGTTGCATTGCAGACAAGGAGAATGGCCATATGACCAGACAAGGGTTGCAGACAGGCACAACGACCACAAATTTTGATAATTTTGAGCTGTAGAAAGGCCAATGTCAGTGATTGAGCTAACAAGGAGCTGCATCTAGAGCAAACGGACAAATCCTCAAAAGAAAGCTAGTCAAGATCTAGCTTGGTTAAATAGATCGAGGAGCTCAAAATAGGGTAGGTGCTATGTGGCTATGGTAGACAAGAAGCTTGAGTGAAAATGGAGTTGATCATGAAGTCATGAGCTCAAGCTGAGCTAGATAGAAGTGGAAGGGAGATGGAGGATCAGTGCCATGCTCACCATGGCTCTGATACCATGTTGAAATGCATGGATCTGAGCATGGCTATGGTGGCTTGAAGGTATAGAGTGAACTCATGAAGACATAGAGTTGAAGGTAGAATGCCACACAAGTGAATTAGGTTCCAAGATTGAGACTTGGACTCATAAACATAGTCTTTTGTGGTTGGACAATGGCTTAGGCACTTAACTGAAGGGACAAAAGTGTGCATAGGGATAGACTAGGCTACACTTTCCACCAGTGTGCATATGGCATTCTACATCCTGACCCCACACTGCACCATACAAAGAGGCTAAGTTGGGTGTGATTGCCAATATCTTAAGAGACAGTCTTTTTAATACAATTGCCATTGCAAAAACCGATGCCCTCTCCATTGAGATTCTTGATCTCCACATTGTTGATTCTACTAATTTAGCACACATGGAAATAGTCGAAACATCTAAACTTTATCTTTTATTTGTGGCATTTAATAGAGTAGAGAAACACTACATTGCTCTTTTTGAAGTCTCTTTCTTGATGTATTTGTAGAACCAAGTTTTTTGTTTGGCCTTCTCGCAAATTATTGCATGTGTTTGCCAATAGCCTTGTTTTTGACAAGCATTTGACTTCCATAAAATGATTGGTCCAAGCTTTTCTACCATCCCATCATTCTTGCACTACTACCCTTAAGCTAAGAAACAAAAAATCAACTTGCATTATGGCATTAGTTTGGTAGGTAATTTTAAATGAAGTTTGGCTAGTTGTTGTCTTGTATGTTGTTTTGATAGGCCCCACAAGGCTACCATGAGTTTGTTGTCCCAGTCAATTTGAGAGGTTGAAACTATCTATCTTAGTCAGCATGTTGATCAAGATTTTATTGATGACTTCCACTTGGTCATTTACTTGAGGATAGTAGGGAGAGGATTTGTGGTGAGTGACCATGAATGTGGACAACAAGTGCACTATCACTTCATTGATGAAGTGCATACCTTGGTCACTCATAATCTCAAGGGGATAATTTAGTCATGAGATTACTTATTCTTAGAAGAACCTCTCTATTGTTCGAGTGTTGTTTTTATGAGTGACTATGCCTCAGTCATTTTGTCAAACATCAATCGTGATGATAATATATTTAGCCAGTGAATATTGGGGTGCAAGGCTTATGGGTCCCATGAGGTCGATTCCCCATTGCTCAAAAGGTTGATGGGCTTTTTGTGAGTTTGGTAGCATTGCGGAACAGGGTAGCCACCATAACTGAGGTTAAAAAAAATTGTGTGATGTAGAGTCTCTATCAAATTGCCCTCCTACAACTCTCGTATGTGCTTCTATTAGGAGATTATTCATCTCATGCTCACAAATGCATCTCCTTAGCAAAACATCTTGGCCTACATGATATAATTACCCAATAATCAATTCATATGATTGTGCCTTTACTATAAAGTGACAAAGCTAAGCTTTTTCCATTGGGTGGTTATTTCCTTTTCTAGGACTTTCATGATATCATTAGCCCTAAAGGGATGATGCCTATTTTATGAATATCTTCTTCCCAAGAGATTTTGAACAAGTGTGCATCAAGTAGATCATCCACAATCTTGTTTTTAGTGGTTCTCCATTAGGTACTCTTGGTAAGTGATCTGCCATATAGTGTTGCTTTCTTTTTATCACAACCACCAAGAGGTCAAACTCAAGGAAAAGTGATAACCATTGGGTTATGTGTCTAGTAGCACAAGGTTTCTCTACTAAGTAAAGCAGAGCTTGAGGATGGATAAAGAAGATGAGTGACATCACTATGATGAAACTTCATTTAGCAAACACCATTGCCAAGCCCTTCCTTTGAGGTGGTAAAGCTATTCATTTATGTGACTGTGAGTTGTTGACTAGCAGAGATAATCAAATAGTCTAAATTGTGTATAGCAAGTTGATAGTATTGGCTCTAGAGAAAACTTTGAAGCATCAATGTGTATGTGGAAAGTTATGTTCCAATTTGGGGCTTATAGAATTGGAGTTGATTTCATAGCCTTTTTCATTACTTCATAAGCATGTTGATAGTTTTTGGTCCATTCAAAGATAGTCAACAACTTGTATAGGGAATGAGTGATCGATGATTAGTTAAAAAAAAATCATTGATAGTATCTTGTGTGGTCGAGGAAGCATTGAACTCCCTTGTCATTCATTGGTGATGGTAGGTTGGTGATAACTTTGACTTTTGAGAAGTTAGTTGCAATGCCATATTCTTGGAAACTATATGCCTTAGGATACAAGCATGCTTTACCTTAGTAGTTGCAATGCCATTCTTGGAAACTATATACCCTAGGATTTACCATGCCTTACCTAAAACTAGCACTTTAAGGGGTTTAGAGAGAGATCGTATTGCCTACAATGCTAAAAAAGTACTTTTGAAAATTTCTAGATTCTCTACTAAGTTGATGTGCATGCAAAGATCATTGATGAATACTTCCAACCATTTATAGAGCATGTCTTTAAAGATGGTGCATTGAGCTATTGAAAATTAGCTAGAGTATTAGTTAGACCATGTTGCAAAACATGGTTGAGTAGAAGAGTAGATTATGGGGGAAAGAAGAAGAACAAGTGGGAAATCATGATGAAATGAAATAGATATTGATTTTAGTTGAGCAAATACATTGCTTTATAGCCTTTCAACTATGCCACTCTTCCCTCTCTTTGCTTACGGGGTAGAGTCTTTGTGCATTTGTCACTTTACATTGTTTGTGCCTCTAGCACTGTACATTTAACACCCCCCTTGGTGCTAGCTTACCCTCTAGATAAACACATGTAAGGATATAGGTTCCCCCCTGAATGCCTATAAAGTCTTTAGTTCATGTAGTGTTAACAAAGTGTAGGCAACACAATTCAAATTTTCAAATTCTTTGGTACCCTTGGCTACATCATTGGTGCCAATGGTCGGCATTATAACTTTTTTTTTGGGTCTTTGGTGCTTTGTGGATTTTGACTACTTGACTTTGGTTGTCTCATCTTTTGATCTTCTTGTCCTTGGCTTTGGCTCCATTGTTATTCTTCTAGCTTCCTTTCTTAGACTTTGACATTCTTTGATAGTCTTCATATTGACCTTCTCTTCTTGATCTTCATTTTCTTCATGACCTTCATCTTTTTATTTAATTAGTTGCTATTTGTCTTCAAGTCGTATGATAGTCTCTTCCCGCTCAATAAGGTGGATACATAAAGATACATTTCTTTGGATTGATAGTTTTGTGGCATACTTGGTTTGGTGAGACATTACATAGATCATTTTGGGATGCATGAGATTTGGGATTTTGTTTGCCTCAATGGGTTGATAGTCAAATTTACATCAATTTGGCATTGGATTTTGAACAAATATTTTTTGATTTTAAGGCATGCTTACAAGGGCTTTAGAAAGAGGCCTTATTGGGTTATTTCCCACGAGAACATCTAGCTCCTTACAAGATGCTCAAATAAATGCTTTGGAAAATGATACTTTTGTTGATATGAAGATATTTTCAAAGCTTGCATATGAACACTTGTGCTTTTGCAATAATCGATTTGGCTCTTATGCAAGTGAAAATGCTACCTTTTATAAGTGATTTTCCTGAAAGGTGTGAAGGATCGAAGCTTGCACGCGAGAGCTATGGCGTGAGAGCAAGAGCAAGAAAGAGAGAGACAAGAAATGGGAACTCCAACAGTCACAATGTGTGACCGGGCCTTCCTTTATTCAAACTATCACTAAAAGAGCAAAGAATAAAGTGAAGGTGACGTGGGCCCGCCACCTGCAGTGTGTAGTGGCGGTGACTGTCAGTGTAGTAATACATGGGCGGCTAGGTGGAGGCACCTTTACCCCCAACAACCTCCCACTTAAAAGCTAATTTTCCCTAGTGAGGAGTGAAAAGAAAAAGAAAAAAGACAGTACAACATGTACACATGTACAAACAGGATGAGGAAAGATGTCATCTCATCCCACGCCCATCAAGCTCCTCTGGAAGGCAAAGCGCTCTATAGAGAGGCTTTTCGTGAGCAGATCTACAGGATTCTAGTCAGTCGAGATTTTGAGAAGATCAACAGACTTGTCCTCAACGACCCTACGTATGAAGTGATACCTCACCTCAATGTGTTTTGTCTTCGCATGGAAGACCGGATTCTTGGCTAACTGAATAGCACTCATAGAATCCGAATGTAGTGTAGGGATAGCATCAATACCAAGGTCAACAACCAAATGACCCAACCAAATGGCCTCCTTGCAAGCCTTAGTGGCTACAACATACTCGGCCTCTGTAGTAGAAAGGGCCATGCATTTTTGCACTTGAGACATCCAAGAAACAACACCTCTAGCATATGTGAATACATAGCCGGAAGTGGACTTCCTACTATCTGCATGTCCTGCATAATCAAAGTCAGTGTACCCCATGACTCCTGTATCCTCGCTGCCATAGCATATGCATATATCTGCAGTGCCCTTTAGGTACCTCATGATACCCTTCACGGCATCCCAATGCTTCTTGCCAGGTGTAGCCATATAACCTGCCACAACACCAATTGCAAAGGCAATATCTGGACGAGTGGCTATCATGGCATACATAAGATTGTCCATTGTGGATGCATAGGGAATCTTGGCTATCTCGGCCCTCTGCTCATCTGTCTGCAGACAATTAGCCTGTGATACCTTCACATAAGAAGGCAATGGACAGCCAATAGGCTTTACGTCCTACATGCGGAAGTGCTCAAGGACTTTATGAATGTACTACCTTTGTGACAAGTAGAGGAGTCCCTGATGCTTGTCACGTCTAATGCGCATACCAAGTATGTGAGCGGCCTATCCCAGATCTTTCATCTCAAAGCTCTTCTTGAACTGAGCCTTAAGAGCATCTAGCTCATCATGAGCTTTCCCTGCTATCAGCATATCATCCACATAGAGGACCAAAATCAATAAAGAACCATTAGGGGCTCTCTTCGTGTAAATACACGAATCCATAGCACTCCTGATGTAGCCCTGTGACTGCATAAAGGCATAAAAATTATGATATCACTCCCTAGGTGCCTGTTTCAAGCCATAAAGGCTTTTCTTCAATTGGCACACTAGGTGCTCCGTGTTAGGTTCTGCAAAGCCCTTAGGCAGTTCCATATAAATCTCATCACGCAAGTCCCCATGTAAGAAAGCCATCTTGACATCCATCTGGTATAAATCCAAGTCAAGCTAAGCAGTCAAAGCCAAGACTAAGCGCAGGGTGGTCATCTTAACCATAGGAGAAAAGACCTCATCAAAGTCCACACCATGCTCTTGCTTAAAAAATTTGCTACCAATCTAGCCTTGTATGCCAGCTTGGGGTGTCTAGGGCTACTTTTTAGCTTGTACATCCACTTGCATGTCAAAGCCTTCTTGCCCGTAGGCAAGGAAACCAAATCCCAACTGTCATTCTTATGCAAGGAGTCTATCTCAGACTGCATAGCCCTCTCCCAGGAGTGACTGTCACCCCTACGCATAGCCTCATCAAAAGTGAAAGGCTCTCCTGCATCTGTAACCAAGACATAATGCATCAAGGGCTGAAATCTATCAGGTGGATGTTTGTCTCTAGTAGACCGTCCCATGGCAGGCTCTGCTGCCTACCCAGTTGCTTGTCCAACACCCTGACCATGAGCATCTGCTGCAGTTGTAGGCTATCCAACTGGCTGTGCGGGAGCTCTCGGCTCCTCCTGAAATATGACCTTGCGGATCTCAACAACTCTCTGAGGCTGCCTATGCATTTTGTCTTCATGGAAGACTACATCATGACTGCAGATGACTTTCTGCACCTGTGGATCCCAGAGACGGTAACCCATCTTGCCTGCATCCCCATAACTAAGGAAAATGCATTTGACACTCTTAGGATCCAGCTTACTTCTCTTGTCCTTGGGCACATGGCAAAATGCCTCACATCCAAAGACACGGAGATGCGCATAAGAGGGAGGTTTTCCAGTCCATACCTCCTTGGCAACCTAGAAATCCAAACCACTAGAAGGTGATCTATTTTATGATATGCACAGCTGTACTAACTGCCTGAACCCAAAAGCTCTATGGTAGGCTTGCATGGCTAAGCATACTATGCACATGCTCCTGGATGGTTCTATTCATCCGCTCAGCCAAACCATTCTGGGGGGGGCTGTAGGGGGCGGTCAACTGACGCTTAATACCCCTCTCATCACATAACTACTCAAAAGCACGTGAGACATACTCACCCCCATTATCTGTCCTTAGGCATTTTAGCCTATACCCAGACTGGTTCTCAACCAATGCAAGCCATCTCTGAAACACAGCCAAGACATCGAATTTCAGCTTAATGGGATAAGCCCAAACTTTTTGTGAAAAATCATCTATGAAAGTAACAAAATACTTGGCACCACCCATAGATTGACAAGGCATGGGCCTACAGACATCGGAATGTACCAATGCCAAGGGCTCACTCATGTGTGGCCTACCAGACTTTTTATGCGTAGACCTAGTCTGCCTGCCATAAAGACAATGCTCACATGAATCAAAACATGCATAATCAAGGGGCGGTAAGTATTGCAAACCAGAAAGCATTTTCATTCCCTTCAAAGACATATGGCCCAAATGTGCATGCCAAAGAGATACATGTGGGATAGAACCCACACACAAAACATGATCAAGGGAAGAAGCAGATACAATCAAGGGATAGAGGCTACCAGCCTTGGCACCTCTCGCAATCACAAGTCTGCCACGAGTGATCTTCCATGCAGAGTCTCCAAAACATACATGATATCCTGCGTCATTAAGCTGTCTAGCTGACATGAGACTGCATGTTAAAGCAGGTACATGACGTACATCCTGCATAACAAAACTGCTGCTAGAAGGAAACTGTAGCCTAACATCACCAATGCCTACAATATCAAGAGAGATGTCATCACCCAAGCGCATAGAACCCGAAACAGTACAGTGTGAATGAAACCAGTCTTGGCAAGGTGTCACATGAAAGGACACACCTGAGTCCAAGAGCCAACACTGTGCATACATAGAGTGTATCTTTGTCATCTGCGAAGCACTAGAAGAAGCTGCAAGGATATAATCATCATCATCAACATCCTCAGGCTGCATAACATTGATCTCTTTAATTTTAACACTGGACTTTGCAAGCACTATGCTGCGATCAGAAGACTTATCTTGCACTTTGTCTTTCCCCTTATCTTTGCGCCTTTCATTGCGCAGTTCATGGCATTGTGGCCTAATATGGCCCTTTTTCCCACAATGGTGACAAGTAACATCTGCATTCCTCCCACGGGATTTGCTACATGACTTCCCACAAGACTTGGATCAAGATTTCTGAGAATCCCATGCACGGCCACTGCCACTGCCATTGCCATGCTTTCCATATCCATCATTCCTGCCTCTAATTATCATAGCATGCGACATACAAGATGCATCTAAATTCTTATGGTTAACCTCTTCCTATAGAAGAGCACTCTCAACATAAGATAATTTCAAGGTAGGAGTAGAGGCACATAATGCAGTGCGGAATACATCCCATGACTCATTAAGAGTACTGAGCAAGAAAAGAGGAGTGACATCCTTTGCAAAAGTGATGTCCTGCGAAGTCAAGTTCTTGAGTATAGCATGGAACTGGCTCAAGTGAGCAGACATAGTCACATTCTCCTTCATGCGCAGATCCATAAGCTGCTTCAGCCAATACATATGACTCGCTGGACTTTTCTTGTCATAGAGATTCTTGATTTTATCCCACAACTGCCATGCACTCTGTTCTTCCTCAAATACATTATAATAAACCTGTTCTGTGAGAGATAATACAATAGTGGACTTGCATAACTCATCAAGCTCAAGCCATTCCTCATCTTGCATAGTTGTAGGCGGATGCCCGCTCAACCTCAAAGGTTTGATCTACGATTTCTGCACCAACACCTACCAAATCTTGCTCTTCCAATAAGAGTAATTCGTACCGTCAAGCTTAGTGATGTTGAAAATAGCATGACTAGTGGACGAAGTCGCCATAATGCAGGTTGGAAGACTGTAGACAGTTCAAAACTGCTTGCTGTTTACTGCAGAAAATGACCAAAAAATCACCAAAACCGAGAGAAAATGGTGAGAAAAGTGTAGCCAAAGCTGCTATCCACCAAGTACTAGTGAAAGTACATCATTTCAGAATATTTCAGCATGAAAAATCCATGTCAATCCATACATACATGCTTGCTATAATAACTTATAGATTTCAGTAAATGAGAGCTAACAGTACCAAAATCGGATCCTAAGTCAATCAGATACTGTCAAAACCAAAGCCGGCATCATGCGGGCATAACATAGACATATGACAGTTGATAAGCATGAATCCAACACCCAAACATGTTATATAAGTATCTGCCAGTGAGTAGGCACACCCCCCAGTCAACGGGGCAAAGTGTTCCTTCCACTACCAAGACTTGACACAAGTAGGTGTCAGCTCACAAAAAGAGGGACCCAAAGCAAAGAGTCAGCTCATAACAATTAGAGAAACCAAGACATATGAACCATGCATCATCCTAAAGGGTAAAAGATCCCAAATATTCTCAAAAGCTCAAAGAGCATAGACCACCTGCTCAATGGCTGTCAAGCATCCAAAGACGCTCCCACTGGCAGAAAAGCTATAAATATCAAGCAACAAAGCTCAAACAAAGCATGTACAAGCACCAGTGACAAGTGTCCAAGATCAAGCATCAATGGTACATCCCGGACATGTAGGCGGTAGAGCATTCGTATGTAGCATCCATAAGCATGTAAGACATCAAGTACATCCCAAGATACAACTCTGGCAAGCCAATAAATAGCTCAAGTAATCTCTGGGAATCCAAGGTTAAGCCAAGACCAAGATCCAGTAGCAATAGGCTCCAAACAATGTAACTAGCATGTAGTAATGGCATAGGCTAAGCATGTCAAGACCGGTCAGACATAAGCAACATACATGCCATAAGTACATCCAAGTGAGAGCATCCAAGTGCTTTGCAAAGTGAGCTCAAGCTCAACCAATGATCCCAAATCAAAACCAAGCTCTATGTCGAGCCCTAAGTGTCAATACATCACCATATATGCCTGAAACATAGCCCGAAAATCATAGACATAAGCATACATGAGTAAAATGACTTCATCCCAATTGTATACAGCAATGATTTATTGTTCAAAACTGAGAATTTCAGCACTAAAATCAGCTCCAAATGGTTTCCAAACAATAGGCATACATTCCCCTAACATTCGGGCATCAAACGGGACCAACCAGGCATCAAATGACAATGCCAAACAAGTTGTAGCATCAAATGTCAGTGTAACACTATCATAAACTGTATGTGGACTGTTATGATAGTCCCAAAATAGTGTTAAATCAGTCCAAATGCTATGCCAACACATCAACCATCAAAACCAAGCATCAAAGCATGTTCATATGCCTGAAATGGAGCCTTTCCAAGTGCCAATGGAGGGGGAGAGCTGCTGTTGTGACTGTGAATGCTGAAGTCACATATGGGAGGGCTTCGTGATTATGGCAACTATAAATGCTAGTCCTGGGGCTACAAAAAATTGTGGCCAAGCTTCGGAGGGGTCCAGTTAAAGCCAAGGAAGGCCTCAAACAAGCTCCAGCAAGGAGAGCAGCCCACATATGAAATGAGAGCTGGGAGTGTAATGGCTGCCCTATTTCAAGAGGGCTGAAAATCGAGGTAAACCTTGTAAAGAGTGAAGCAATACCTCTGTGTGAATGCCTTGAGGGTGCCCAAAGGGGCCGGGAAGATACTCAGGAAGCCGGGGAGTGACGGGAGCTCGAAGGAGTCGGATATGGTTGCCGGGAAGGAGACCCAATGCGAGTGGGCAGTCGATGGGAAGCTAAGAATGCCACGAACCAAGCTCAAGAGTCGGGAAGTCGAGCTCTGATACTAGTTGAAAGGTGTGAAGGATCGAAGCTTGCATGCGAGAGCTATGGTGTGAGAGCAAGAGCAAGAAAGAGAGAGACAAGAAATGGGAACTCCAACAGTCACAATGTGTAATCAGGCCTTTCTTTATTCAAACTGTCACTAAAAGAATAAATAATAAAGTGATGGTGACGGGCACCCACCACCTGCAGTGTGAAGTGGCAGTGACTGTTAGTGTAGTAATACATGGGCGGCTAGGTGGAGGCGCCTTTACCCCCAACATTTCCATTGAACTAGTTGGAATATAGGAGTGTTGATATAACTCAAAAATATCTAGAGTCGAGCAATGTGAATTTAGCTTAGAAATATCCAATTCAAAAAACCTCAATGTGAACATGGCTCAAAGAAGAATAAGTTCAGAGAGGGTAGGTGTGAAAAAATCTTTAGATTAAGCTAGTTCATTGTGGAAAGGACCCAATTTTTGAACCTTATTATTACTAGCATTTAATAATGAAGAGAGGATGATAAGGTTCTTGGCTATGGTGAGCTACTCCTCCTAGGATAACAAAATTTTTTCAAATTGATGGATGTTGGTGCAGGCCGTAATATGCTCTTAGAAGGGAAGTGAGTGATATAGAGCTTTAATAGGAGCAACACGGCTACTCTCTCAATTCAGAGTTAATATCTATGTATTGAATGCATATATGCTATTTGGGTATACTACATGGTTATAATATTGATACTTAGCATTATCATTTATACTTGAATGTGCTTTTGTTGAGCTCTACATCTTGGATTTGAGCTTGGTTAGTTGCATATGGGTAGTAGTCATTTGCTTCAGTAATTTCCACTAATGAGATGGAAGACATATTGAAGGTATATACTCTTGGGTATATACATGAATTTGCATTTTGGGCACCTAAATGCTATGAGCTTCCTTTGCTACTTTGGATACTTTGAATTTTATTCAATGGGAGTTATTGGCATCTTTTGCACGTAGCTTGCTTCATTTGAGTTTGTGGGAGACTCTCTTATGCTTTTGTGGTTTATGTATATACTGTCATTGTAGACGTTTATGAATGTGGACTAATTTTCCTTTGATTTGGACAACTTCTACTACCTATTCTTAGTGGGTTGTTAGAAGTACACGCTTGGCATTCATTGTGGTATGTATCTATGTACCTAATACCTTCAATGTTTTGACAATATTTGGTATTTGGTGGTTTATGCTACATTGCTAGTTGTATTGTACATCCCAATTGCTATTCAAATCTTTTGCCAATGGAAGCTTACTATTTTGCATGTTAACCTACAGTTACATACTGATTTATTGCAGGTTTATGGACAACCATGCTAAAAATCAGTTTTGAGCAGTTATTTTTTGAAAGTAGAGTTAAGAAGCTTTATAAGGCTTAGTTGAGCCTTGTTGAGTGCTTGCTAAGCTGAGAAGGAGCCATTCTCTCCATTTTGAGTGGATGAGTATTACTACAAAAGTCATGGACAACTATCGGGCTTGACAACACTTTTATATTTTGGCTATAACTTTTGCATACAATATCATATTGAGATATTCTATAGGTAGAAATGAAGAGCATGACAAAACTATGGTTTTGTGTACTCATAGAGTTAATTTAATGCAATTTTTAGTTTCTTTTTTACACAAAACATAATAGTTTTGGTTTGGACAGCAACCTTACAAGTTACAAAGCTTTATGTATTACATGCCTCTTCCATATGCTTACATTGATGCTCAACATTAATGTTTATGACCAAATATGATTATGGTGACATTTGAAGCTTGGATTTGAGCTTTGTTGGATGTATTTGGGTGTAAGCCATTTGATGCAGTGAGACAATGGGAGTCTCCTACTCATGTATATGCTTGGTTGATATATGCATATATTGCTATTGTAGATATTGACACTTGTGGGCTAATTTTCTTTTGAGAATTTAGATACTCGGTAACTATCATCGCCAGTGGGTTGTCAATGGGTGATACTTGACAGACATTGGTTGTATGTGTCTATGTATATGACGTTTTGTACATTTTGATAGTTGTTGATACTTGGTTGCTACATTGCTAGTTGTATTCTATATATCCCGAATTGCTACTTAGATATTCTTGACAGTGGGAGCTTACTCCATTGGTCATTTTCCTACTAATTTATGGTCATTTACTATACTTTTGTGGATAGCAATGCTAAATATTGTTTATGAACAATATCTTTGAGCATAGATGCCTTGTTTGAGCAGCCAAGTGCATACTATTTGTGGATAGCTATATACGCTTTTGTTCTTGCCCTTTTGGCTTAGTTTTGGGACTATTTTACTATAGTTACAACAACACATACTCTTGTACTTTGTAGTCATTATGGTAGGTACTTATCATGAATTAGTCGATAGTGCTATTTTCAACATTGAAAAGGTTGATAATAGCAACTTTCAATAAAGAAAGATAAAAATATACCAAGTATTGGTGTAAAAAAAGTAGGTTAGGCCATTGAAAACAAAGGGCATACAACTAAACTATTAAGATAGAGATGATTGGGATGAGCTTGATTATGATCCGGGTTTTTTACAACTCGGATTATTACCACAAAATTTGGCCAAAGCCCCTATCAAGAGCTTACCATATCACTTTGGGTTTACTCTTCAAGCACTAGGTATGCTACATTGCTTCTCGATTATGATAACTCTAGCAAATGGGGGGAACAAGTTCTTAGGAGGCATGTAAATGTAAAGGGTAAAAGGAATGGTTATCTTAGTGAAGATGAAAATAGATTACACCTAGGAGTTGAGTGAATGCATAGATTTTTCAAAGGACTAGCCTCCAAATACACATGGGCTCCGCTTGCATCACTAAGATTTGGAATCTATCACCATCATTAGAGGACACCTCACACTAGCACACAAGTTAATATCCACATCATGGTGTCATTTGGATCTTACACAAAAGCTTACAAGCATGGACCCCTTCTATCACATGCTTATATGTATTTATATATATATGGGGGACTAAAGTCAAAGCAGCTTTTGGAAGCCATTTTTTATAATCTCAATAACTCCCAAGGAAAAGCGAATTTCAAGAAAATTCTCACGATGCCCAATCGGTTTCAAGCTGGTCTACAAAGTTGCAGAAGAAACTTTTTTCAAATTCCTCACGGATTTGAAGTTAAGAAGCCGCAGACTGCTGGCTACATGCAATTTTCTTCTCTCTTTCACCACACCAACTTTTCACTCTATCCTTCTTGTAAATATATTATAATAATGTGCTTTGGGTACCCACCTATTGTAATCTAGCTCCATTTCTCTATTTTGTCTACCACCACCCTTGGCTTCTTGCATGATGACCAAGGTGGGGACTTGTCCCATCCACTACTCTCCATATTTTCAAAGATGCCATACATCATCTAGGATTATGTTAATCAGGAAGATTAGCTTAATCTAATCCCTCATGGAGGCTATATAAAGAGCCCATGGAGAATGAAGGGGGAGAGGAAGGACAATGACAAGTCCATGAGAGCACTCTAGAATATCCTCATCTCTTTGAGGTAAGCTATGAGTGAGTTCTTTTATTATGTAGTATAATGGCAAGCTTCCTCTACCTCTTCTCCTATTATCTCCCTCTCTTCTCATCTTCTCATTCCATGTAGCATAATGGAAAGCTTCCTCTATCTCTTCTCCTATTATCTCCCTCTCCTCTCATCTCTCTCTCTCTCTCATATTCTAATATGGTGTCTGGTACATATATTCTCTCTTGTAAATTTGTGTCTTGGTTCTCTTGATTCTCTTTGAGAAAAAGGATGTCCTAGCCCATCCTTCCTTTGGCTAGGTGGTGCCCCTCTTTAGTTCTCTTAGTGAGGATTGGAGGTTGGATGGGTAAGAGGCAACCCGTTCATCATTTCAGCCCTCAATGAATCATCTGAGTCTAATAGCATACTGTCTTTGCTTAAGCACGTGTTTCAATGTTATTGCTATTGAGTGGTGCATATGAGTTATGGAAGAAGATCCTTGATCTTCATGACAAGCAAAGTCTTGCATTTCAGTTGTACTAGTTGAAGAAGCTTGTGGATCTTCATATGAAGGAGGAGACTCCTATGTCTACTCATTTGAATGAGTTCCACTCAGCAAGACATTAAGTTTGAGGATAACATAAAGTCTTTGTTCTTTCTTGTCACACTACTTGAATCTAGGATACATTTCGTATTGCTATAAGCACTAATCCCTAAGGTGGTTTTAAATGCAGTGATGTAGAGAGTGCTCTACTGATTGAAGAAGTAAACATGAAGAATATTGATGTAGCCCCCACTTCTTATGCACTTACTATTAGATGTAGAAATGGTAATAATAACCATGGTAGAGTCTCATAGCCCAATAGGGGCAAGTATCAGTCTCTTGGGCAACCCCATAGTAAGTCTTGCTATCATAAGTCCTCTTTGACATGTCATTATTGTGGGAAGTAGGGTCACATCAGGCCGCAATGCCATAAAATGTGCAATGATAGGCACAATGAGAAAGGAAAGGTAAAAGTACAGGAAAATGCAAAGTTTAGTGAGATTGTACCTAAGTCTAGTGTGAAGATAGAGGAGATAAATGCCTTGAAGTATAATTTTGATGACTACATTCTTGCAGCTTCATCTCTTGATGCTACTCAATTGACCGCTGTATCATATGCTTACTCTTAGTGTTGGCTTCTTGATATGGGAGCTTCATTCCATATTACCTTGTATCGCCATTGGTTTCACAACTATTGTACTATTATGGGTTCAATTAAGACTAGGAGATAGCCCTACACTAGATATCATTGGCATAGGCGATATTAGACTATAGTTTGGTATTGGTGCTTCATTTGTACTTTACGATGTACCCTATGTCCTGGATTTGACAAAAAGCCTTATTTCAATTAGATAGTTAGATGATAATAGGTACCAGGTATCCTTTGGTGATCTTATGAAAGATCACTTGAGACAGCCTTGTTTTTGCTAGAGGTGCCAAGGTTGGCAGTCTCTATCCTATGCTTGTTTCTAGGTTTGTTTACCATATGTTGACTATTACTGATCTTTTATATATATCTTTATAGCATCCTCACCTTTGACACATAAATTTGAAATGAATAAAATTATTGACCTGTTTGTAGTATCTCCCATCCTTGGATTATTCTTGTTTTGATACATGTGATCATTGTCTTTATAGCAAGTAGACTCATAAATTGCACAAGAAGTCTGATTCTATGTGTGTGATGAACCTTTGGTTCTTGTGCCTTTGGATATTTATGGCCCTAGGCCATGTTAGTCATTGGGTGTCTAGTTCACATTCGACTCGTGTGCATTATTCAGATATTTATGCCCTAGGCCCTATTAGTCCTTGGGTGGTACAATTTATTTCATTACATTCATAGATGATTTTTCACATAAGTTTTGGGCCTATACCATCAAGTAAAAATAAGATGTTTTGCCGATGTTCTAGTGCTTGCTTACCATGATTGAGAATCGGTCTAAGTATAGGCTAAAATGCTTACGGTCTGATAATGGGGGTGACTATGCATCTCTAAGGCTTTTGAGTAGCTATATGATGAGAGGGGTACTAAGTATTAGTTAACCACCTCATACATCCCATCGTAGAATGGTATTGTAGAATGCATGACTAGGACTATTCAAGAAAGAGTCCATAGTATGCGTGCTGCAATAGTTTTGGGCTGAGGTAGTTACCATTGTCGTGCATCTCATTAAGAAAGAGTCTGCAGTATGCTTGACAAAATACTTTGGGTTGAGGTAGTTACCACTGTCCTACATCTCATTAATAAATCCCCATGTATTACTCTTGGTGGTCACATTGTAGAGGAGATATGGTCTGAGAAACCTCCCTCGTATGCATACTTGCGAGTCTTTGGATGTGAGGATTTTTGCCATATTTCCAAAGATAAGCACAATAAGTTGGATCCAAAGCTTATCAGGTGTATCTTTCTTGGATATGGGGACGCAGGTGAGGTGGGCTATCATATTTGGGATCCGTAGGCTCGGAAGGTTATCCATAGTCATGATGTTATCTTCCATGAGGATAAGATGAATATGAGACCAAAGCATGTGATTGAGGTACATAGGATGATATTTTAGGAGAATCCTCATGTTACCATACAACTATCCCTAGTTAGATAGTTGATGTAGTTGTTGATGATGTAGTGGCCTAGGATTTTCATGTTGTGGAGGATCATGATATTGGATAGAGAGGATAGGTACTACTAGAGCTTCACATCCTCTTGATCACTATGAGTCCTCTATGAATTATATCATGGTGATAGACTTTGCTAAGCTACTTTCATATGAGGAGGCTATGCATAGAGGCAATTCTCATTCTTGGGAGAGGGCTATGCAATCTGAGTTTAATTCAATGTAGAAGAACCATACATGGGACCTAGCTTCCTTACATGATGAAAAGTGTGCATTGTTATGCAAGTGGGTATACAAGTTAAAGAGTACCTTGGTCACCCTATGCCAATATATAAGGCTAGATTGGTTGGTAAGGGCTTGAAGTAGGAAAAGAGAGTTGACTTTGATGAGATTTTCTCTCTTGTGGTGGTTAAGATGACTACCCTATGCTTGGTCTTGGCCTTGGTCGTTCAATCAGATTTGGATATTTATCACGTGGATGTTAAGATGGTTTTATTATATAGGGATTAGCATGAGGACATCTATATGCAACAATCTAAGGGATTTGAAGAAAGAGGCAAGAAACACCTAGTGCTCAAATTGAAGTAGAATCTATATGGGCTTACACAGGCAACTAGGGAGTGATACTATAAGTTTAATGCTTTTATGCATGTGTAAGGGCATTCTTGTAGTGATAAAGATTCATTATATATATGAAGAGTCCTATGATGGTAGCCTTATTATCTTAGTACTTTGTGTTGATGATCTGCTAATAGTTGGGAGTGCTCATGTTGAGTTGGATGTCTTAAAGACATAGCGCAAGAAGATCTTTGAGATGAAAGAAATGGGATATTCCTTACACATACCCGGTATACAAATTATGTACAATTTCTCTAATGGACTTCTATACTTGTCCTAGAAGTAGTACATGCATATAGTACTTGAGTGATTCCATATATAGGATGGTAAGCCTATTGGTTGTCCTTTATCTTCTCATGTAAGGTTTAGTTAGGCTGATTGTTCACATTTAGATGATGAGAGGAAAAAGATGACCAAGGTTCTATATGCATCTGCAATGGGAAATTTGATGTATGCCATGATAGCCACTCGTCCTAACATAGCATTTGCAATAGGAGTTATGACACATTATATGACTACATCTAGCCAACATTGGGACACTATGAAGGGCATCATGAGCTACCTTAAAGGCACTACAGATATGTGCATTTGCTATGGTAGTTTAGGATATAAAAGTCATGGGTTACACATACTCAAATTATGCAAGATATAGAGATAATATGAAGTTCACCTCTAGGTATATCTTTATCTATGCTAGAGGTGCTATCTCTTGGATGTCCAAGGTGCAAAAGGCTATCTAATTGTAGGTCTTGGTATGACTATGACTCCTATGCTACATTTAGATTTGATGAGTACCATTTAGTTGGCCCCCATAATCAGATCTTCCATATGAAGACAAAGCACATTGAGGTGTGCAATCACTTCATCAGGAAGGTGGTAGAGGACAAGTCCATTGAGGTTGTTAAGATCCATACACGGATACAAATCCTGTAGATTTGCTTACTAAAAGTCTCCTAGTGGACAATATGCCTTTCTTAGGAGATTGATGGGCATAGGATGAGATGTTGTCTTTCCTCATCATGTTGTACTATGTTATACTTTTCTCTTGTTTTTCTTTTACTCCTCACTAAGACACATTCTCCTTTAAGTGGGAGGTTGCTAGGGGTTAATGGCCACTTGTGCCTAGCTTCCTACATTTACTTGTATATAAACTAACTTCCTACATTTACTTGTATACAAACTTGCACACTTGTACACTACAAGGAGTGGATACTCATCATTATCACTTTATTATTTATTCTCTCAGTAACAAATAATATAAAGTAAGGCAAGTCACACATTGTGATTGTTGGAGTTTCCATACATAAGTCTCTTTCTTCTTGGTTTTGCTTGTATTTTCATGTTTTGCTTCACCTTTCCATTCATTGTTTTGGGTTGTATTGTGAATTAAAAAGAAGTCATATTTGAGTACTTGCCTATCATGTATATGTTGAATGGATTGCTTTGGGTACTATGGATTTTCTTTTAGATCTTCTTGTTGAGAAAATATGTGATCTTTATGATAGTCATGGTAGGCTTTCACGGTCTTGAGTGTGCATTCTTTTACATATATGTTTTTAGTGTTTGTTTGGCTTCTTCCTTTATTACTTTGGCTAAGGTTAAGGTCTCAAGAAAGATGTTAAATATGTAGTGTAGGATCTCCATTGTATATGTGGAGATGACATTTGTTTTAGTGTCTAGTAGAACTTTCATAACACCTGTTTGTAGTGGATTCTTGTCCATATATTTGTACTCGAGTTTGAATTTGTCATGTATTTCTTTTGGAAGTTTTGCATATGATATATTTTTGTGTTAGCGAGGTGAGATTCTAAGAAAAAAAGATATTACAGATGATAGCAATTTTATACTATTTGCAATTTTGTTTTGTTGTTCAAGTAGGCTGTTGTTGAATATATGTTTAGACATGTCAAATTTTGGAGATTAGTGTAGTTTGTAAGCATTGAGAGACTTTGCCTAGCAATATATGCCATTCTCATCTAGTTTTTTGTTAGGTACCTATGATATTATGTGTCAAGAGGACGGTGCTTGATTTGGCATTGGGGGGTGTTCTTGTGGTTTTGAATGTATAGTTGGTTTATCTACGTGCATAGTCTAGTGTAGTTAGATGAATTTACATTATTGCACTTTTGTAAATACTAGGTAGTAATGGAGTCATCTTTGCCTTTGTGAATGTTCTTTGTCTGTAAAAATGAGAGAAAATAAATTGTGTTAGGTTGTTAAAAAGAGTTTTAATGATGAAGTGACGATCTTTGAAAAAGAAAGAATGAAAGTTTTTGTTTTTTCTCCTTGTTGGAAGAAGTCTAGAAGGTGCTTTTGTGATGCATTCCTAATTTGAAATGATATTGTTTGCTTTCTTGTAGTTGTTGATGTCTCTTTGTAAGCAAGTTGCACGCATGCTATTCATGATTATCACGACTTGTTTTAGTTTGTATAAGACTATGATGTAAGGCTTGTGCAAGGTAGATTTAGAGAATAGCATAGACATATAGAACTTGATGTATTCAATGCCATATATTTTACTATTGTATGTATCACCACCAAATTGTGATGAATGGGAATACTGCATTCTCCAAGGTGATATCTGGGTAGGATAAGCGGTATTGTTCCTTGTGGAAACTAGTTATTGTCCTACAAGATGATGTATGCAAACTCATATTGATGGGCCCTTTCAAATGCATGTTGTTGGTTAGGATCGACTATATTGTCAAGAAAAGTACAACTTGCTCCATTTTTTAATTTCTAACATTTGGTCAAACATGGATCTTTCACGAAGGATTTGTAGAATTATTTTAGTCGATTCCTTGCTAAGGATATAGAGGCATGTCTTTAGATATGGATATTCCACTACTATGCATTTTTGGATCATTGAATTATGTATCATACTAAAAGCAAACACATCAATCATGGTAGATGTTGTCAAGTTAAGTCTAGTTGAGCAAGTAGTGGATCATTCCAAGACATCAGATGATTGTCAGGAATCGATTGTCAATCCATTATTCCATTAAATTTTTTTGTCATTGTTTTGAAGATTGAGATCGACACAAGAATGAATGATCCTAAGAAGCTATAGTTGTAATAGTTCAACATTGAAAATCCTGTCTATGTAGTCTGATGGTGATAAGGCCACTATGTGCTTGCTTCGATCTTTGTTTGTATGATATGGTCCACATTTTGTTATTTTAATGTCAACCTTGTATTTTTCGCATGGAAGAATGAGGATAGTGCTTGAAAAAGTTGTAGAAACTTGCATTTGTTTAATATCTCCATTACTCATTTGTGAGATAGTGATTTCATATTGCATTATGACTAGTCCATGACTTGAACATATTATTAGAATACCAATGATGCTTGCATATTCCATTGACCAATATTATTCAAATTTTTGTATATCATACCAACTTATGGTGCATGATTTTTGGATTTTAAAAAAAATGTAATTTTCATTTTCCTAGAATATCTTAATGAGATTCTACAATTTGGTAGCTAAATGAAGTGCATTACTGTTCTATATTCTATTAGCATAAGAATGTATACTATTCATCACAATAGTACCATTTTACACTTGAATATGGTCTTAGTTCTTAATTTGAATGCTCAAAGAAGCCATAAAATTTCTCCAACTGTGTCCAAGCAAAATGCAACATAGTTTCTTTTAAACTATGCATTACATGAATATTACACATGAAGAATACTTATGGGTTTTTGATGCTAATCAAGTTTGGTTAGAAACTTATTGTACAACTTGACACATTATATTGATGAAGAGAACCTTGCAAAACATAAAATGAAAAACAAAAAATTTACTTGATCAAAGTTTATAATTGGTGGTTTTTTTATTTCAGTTTGTTTTAGATATATTTTATTTAAGATTTAACTTATAACTTTGTAAAAGAAAAGTAGTAACAAAAAAAAACACATAAACATAGTATACAAGTAGCATGCCAAAGAGTTGGCACATGTCTCTTCATTGTTTTATAATTATAGGGGAATGAGACATTTGATCTTCATTGTTTTACAATTATAGGGGAATGAGACATTTGAAAGGTGAAGCAAAAGTGGAAGCATGAGTGAAAGCAAGAAGAGAGCAAGAGTTATGGAGGTTCAAGAAAGAAAAGAGAGGCTAGTGTGTGAAAATTTTAATAGTCACAATCTATGACCTACCTTATCTTATTTTATTGCCACTAAAAGAATAAAGAATAAAGTGATAATGATGGATGCCCACCACTTGTAGTGTATAGGTATAGTATACAAGAAATATAGGCAGCTAGGTATATGTGGCCTTTAACCCTTAATAACCTGCCACTTAAAGGTGAATGTACTTAAGTGTGGAGAAAACGAAAAAAAAGTGAAAAAGCACAAAGTATACATAGAAGTACAACATGATGAGAAAGAGATGTCAACTCATCCTATGCCCATCATCTTCCTAAGGAAGGCATAGGATTCCACTAGGAGACTTTTAATAAGAAGATCTATAGGATTCCTATCTATAGGGATCTTGTGACAAGCTCAATGGACTTTTTTAGTACCACATCTTTGATGATGTAACAGTGCACCTCAATGTGCTTGGTCTTTGCAAGGAAGATTAGATTTCTTGCCAATTGAATGGCACTCATCGAATCCAAATGCAATGTAGGAGTTGTAGTCATACTTAGATTTGCAACCAGATGGCCTAACCATAGGGCCTCCTTGAGTACATTGCAAGCCTCAATGGTTACAATGTACTCGACCTTAGTAGTAGACAAGGCCATGCATTTTTAGACCTTGGACATCCAAGAGATAGTATACCTAGAGGTGGACTTATTATTATCTTCATGTCTTGTATAGTCTAAGTCAGTGTAGCCTATAACTTATGTATCCTGGCTACCATAGAAAATGTACATACTTATTGTTAACCCTCAAACGAACAAAGGTGAAAAATCTGAAAAATCTGAAGCACAAGACAAGGCCAAGGCAAAAGCAAAATGGAAGGTAAAGGTGCACCAAGAAGAATCCGAAAATGCAAGAAGTGAAGAAAAGTAATAAATCAAGGAGAAAGGCACACAAGAGAAGCGCAAGTTAATACTCATGTAAAAGAGCGCAAGGTGCACCAGGATTTATTTCAAAGAGCGCCGGCTCTCACCCGTGCAAATTGTAAAGGTAGATGAGTGGTAGGGAGGAAGCTAAGAAGATAGGAGGACAATGGGAAAAAGGGCCTAGGCCACGGCTGGCCATGTAAAAAAGGGGATAAGGGGATGATTGCCCAAAAGGGATTTAGGGTTTTGTATATAGAGTTGAAAAGTGAATGAGAAGCTCATTCTTGTGTGTGGCCAAAAGTGGCTCTCCTCTTCTTCTTCTTCTTTTTCTTGTTGCTTGCTTGAGCTTGTGCTTGAGAGAGGGAGTGTGAGAGTGTGAGGGAGTGAGTGTGTGAGGGTGAGGGACCGGAGAGGAGAAGCTCTCCATCTTCTCCTCTCTTCTTCTCTTCTCTTCTCTTCTCGTATCTTGCTCGCGGGAATGGAGCTTGGAGCATGGAGCTTGCTTGAAGCTTGCACTTGGATCGTAGAGCTACCGAAGTGCGCGGGAGAGGAGGTAACTCGATCGGCGTGGAGGTAAGCTCAATACATCCGTAGATATGGATGGCGCGTTGGCTATGTGAGAGGTAGCCATTAGTGCTAAGCTTGGAATGCTTGAAAAAATAAGCGGTCCGTGGGTCTTGGCGGTTGAGCAAAAGCTCCCGCATTTTGGTTCCGTTGCCGAGACCAACGAATTCAAGCCTTGAGTGCTTGCGCACTTCAAATCAAGCATTGAAGTAGGGTTTTCCCCGAACCGGTGCTTGAGACAGATAGGTAGGAAGTGAGAGAGTTTGAAGAGGTATTCAATCTCCTTAGCAAGTAGGTTTTGGTTTTTTGGACTTGGAAAAGCATGATGGAGTAGTGCAGGTATTTCCCTTATAATTTTTTCTTGCATTTAGGAATGATAGGAGCAAAACATTGGAGCATGCAGTAGGGTTTTTTGTTGTTGTATAACAGGCTAAAACAGGGAAAAGAAGGGCAAAAAATGAATTTTTGGGTTAAATGTTGGTGAAGGGAATAAGACGAAGGTAAGTACAGGCCTGGGCAAGGTGATAAGGGGCCAGGAGTGGCAAGAAAGGCCATATTTTGCATTGCAAGGTTTCAAGAGAGCATGAGAGAGGGAGAGAGCTTCATCACGCAGACCTGCTTCGATCTGGTCATCTAGGAGTTATTTGCCCAGCCCAAGTAATTCCACATCTTCCCTTACATGAGTAGCTTGGATTTGGAGGTGCTCAATAGGTAGAAAGGCCTTGATCACTCGACAGGACAAATTCTTTGAAGTCCGGCAAAAATCACGTCGTGCTCGGCCCGTCCGAGTGACGACGATTCTAGGCCGAGTCCCGGAATTGGCCCTCGGACCATTCGGCCATTCGGCCGTTTAGATTCGGCCCTCGACTAACTACACTCGGACACCTTTCACTTGGCCCCGTCCTAGTGAAGCATTCGGACCAACTTTGAAATTCGGCCCTCAGCCCTACCGACTCGACCCAACCCCACTCGGACAAGTTGACATTGGGCTCGGCTGAATTTACCATTCGGCCCTTGGCCCAACCTGACTCGGCCCTTAGCCTACTCGGCCACTTAGCCCTTGGACAACCACTCTCAAATCGGCCAAAGTTAACATTCGAACCAGTTACATTCAGGCCTTGGCCATTTGAACGGGCCGAATTGAGCATTCGGCCCTTGCAATTTGGACTTGTTGGGCCAAATTTGGATTTTTTCAAATTTTAATTTGTAGACCTTGAAATTGACCAAGAGACCATATAGAGCCAAAATCATATCATAGATCGATCACTAGGCTGAAATTTAGAGCAAGTAGTTTAAATTTGGCTACGAACGGTCCTTTGAATCACGCATGGCATTTATCGTAACGGCCCTGCGGGCCGGGAGGGATTGCCCCCTCCCCCCCTCGAACCCCCGCAGAGGGGGCTTTGCCCCCTTCCCACCTCCCCCAAGTAGGTTGGAGAGAAAATGTGCACCGTGATAGGTCCTCCAAATTAGATCCTAGTGTAGTAATGGCTTTACGCAAGCATGGATTCGCACTTGCAAAAGAGCAACCAAAAGCTCGTAATCGAACAAAGACAAACAGAGACCCTAGAACCTCAATGGGCCAACCTAGCCAACAAGGGCAAAAAGACCACACTGCAAAAACATGTATATGTTGCATTCGGACTGCATCTAGTCAAAGCGGAAATCAACAACATCAAGTTACAATTGTGAAGATGACTAGATATGACAGTCCTTACGATAGATGCACCTTGAATAGCATTGCACAGACGATCCAAGACATTAGTGGAGAATCCACATCTGGTCATGCAGTTGGGGACTCAAGGGCATTTGTCAGAAGGCTTAAATTTACAAGCCAAGACCCAGAAGACAAAGACATAGTACCACCTGCATATCTTAGGGTCAAACTCACGGCGAAAAGAGAGCACACTATTGATGCTCTGATTGATGAAGGAGCAGATTTTAATATCTTGACATATGAAGCATGGACCCTACTAGGCCAACTAGAGCTCACACTGACTAATGCAACTCTTAGTCCTTATGGGAGACACCCACAAGCCCTTATAGGGAAGTGCAAAATCCTCACGACAATTGAAATTGAGAGCTTGCCTACCCTATTTCATATTCCTCCAAATAGTGCTAATTGCGGAAATGAAACCCTCATAGGAAGACCCTTCAAAAGGGCGACCAAGTGTGAGGCCAATTATGTAGCACAGAGGATACACTTGACACTACCAGGTGTGAGGATAGTCACAACCTTTAGCAAGGGTGACCTCATCGAACCTCGAGGGAAAGGCAAGGAAGGTGCTGATATAACAGGCAAGCCTACTAATGAGGGCAAGGACCTATTGAAAGAGTTAATACAAGCACATGTTAAACAGAGAGATCCAGTGAGCAAGGCCATGCTTGAAACAAGAAGGTCAGGAGACAATGCCAAGGATAGGCTTTGGACTTACAAATATCATAGAAGACCACAAAAGAAGCCCAAGTCTTATAGATGAAGGTATCGATGGAGAGCCAACACAATGGAGTGATGGATATCCAAAGCGTCACTACGTGCCCAAGGGTATTACATAGGTAACCGATGGATTTGGGTACCAAAACCCCTTGCTAAACCACCTCTATCAGCTGAAGGCCAGATTGCATCAGAAGCAAAGAGGCACATGAGGAAATCTAATTGAAAATCCAGGTCTTGGGGCAAGAAACCAAACATGAGTATTAGAAAGGAAGAGCATAGCATGCTTAATAAGCAGGTGTTAGATGTAACCATTGAGCGTGCACAAAGACCACTAGTACTCAAGGACCTTTTGAATTCCCAAGAGGATCATGAGCACCACAGGCATATGAAAGGTGAGAAGGATCGAAGCTCGCACTTGAGAGCTATGGCAGGAGAGCAAGAGCAAGAAAGAGAGAGACAAGAAATGGGAACTCCAACAGTCACAATGTGTGATCGGGTCTTCCTTTATTCAATCTATCACTAAAAGAATAAAGAATAAAGTGATGGTGACGGGCGCCTGCCACCTGCAGAGTGCAATGGCGGTGACTATCAATGTAGTAATACACAGGCGGCTAGGCGGATGCGCCTTTACCACCAACAACCTCCCACTTAAAGGTAAATTTGCCCTAGTGAGGAGTGAAAAGAAAAAGAAAAAGAGAGTACAACATGTACACATGTACAATAGGATGAGGAAAGATGTCATCAAGTGCATTGTAGAGAGGCTTTTCGTGAGCAGATCTGCAGGATTCTAGTCAGTCGAGATCTTGACAAGATCAATAGACTTGTCCTCAACGACCCCACGTATGAAGTGATACCTCACCTCAATGTGTTTCGTCTTCGCATTGAAGACCGGATTCTTGGCTAATTGAATAGCACTCATAGAATCCGAATGTAGTGTAGGGATAGCATCAATACCAAGGTTAGCAACCAAACAACCTAACCAAATGGCCTCCTTGCAAGCCTCAGTGGCTGCAACATACTCAGCCTCTGTAGTAGAAAGGGCCGTGCATTTCTGCACCTTGGACATCCAAGAAATAGCACCTCCAGCATAGGTGAATACATAGCCGAAAGTGGACTTCCTACTATCTGCTTGTCCTGCATAATCAGAGTTAGTGTACCCTACGACTCCTGTATCCTGGCTGCCATAGCATATGCACATATTTGTAGTGCCCTTCAGGTACCTCATGATACCCTTCACATCATCCCAGTGGTTCTTGACAGGTGTAGCCATATAGCGTGCCACAACACCAATTGCAAAGGCAATATCTGGATGAGTAGCTATCATGGTATACATAAGATTGCCCACTACAGATGCATAGGGAATCTTGACCATCTCGGCCCTCTGCTCATCTGTCTTGTAGACAATCAGCCTATGATACCTTCACATAAGAAGGCAATGGATAGCCAATAGGCTTTACTCTTGCATGTGAAAGCGCTCAAGGACTTTATGAATGTACTTCCTCTGTGGCAAGTAGAGGAGTCGTTGATGCCTGTCGCGTCTAATACGCATACCAAGTATGTGAGAGGCCTGTCCTAGATCTTTCATCTCAAAGCTCTTCTTGAGTTGAGCCTTAAGAGCATCTAGCTCATCATGAGCTTTCCTTGCTATCATCATATCATCCACATAGAGTACCAAAATCAATAAAGAACCATTACCGGCTTTCTTTGTGTAAAGACACGGATCCATAGCACTCCTGCTGTAGTCTGATTGCATAAAGGCATCAAACTTATGATGCCATTCCCTAGGTGCCTGCTTTAAGCCATAAAAACTTTTCTTCAATTTGCACACAAAGTGCTCCTTGCCAGGTTCTGCAAAGCCCTTAAACTGCTCCATATAAATCTTATCATGCAAGTCTCCATGTGAGAAAGTCGTCTTGACATCCATCTGGTATAAATCCAAGTCAAGCTGAGCAACCAAAGCCAAGACTAAACATAGGGTGGTCATCTTAACCACAGGAGAAAAGACCTCATCAAAGTCCACACCAAGATCCTGGTTAAAACGCTTTGCTACCAATCTAGCCTTGTATGCCGGCTTGGGGTGTCTAGGGGTACTTTTTAGCTTGTACACCCACTTGCATGGCAAAGCCTTCTTGCCCATAGGCAAGGAAACCAAATCCTAAGTGTCATTCTTATGCAAGGAGTCTATCTCAGATTGCATAGCCCTCTCCCAAGAGTGACTGTTACCCCTGTGCATAGCCTCATCATAAGTGAAAGGCTCTCCTGCATCTGTAAGCAAGACATAATGCATCGAGGGTTGAAATCTATCAGGTGGAGCCTGCCCAACTGCCTGTCCAATACCTTGACCATGAGCATCTGCTGCAGTTGTAGGCTGTCCAACTGGTTGTGCAGGAGCTCCTGGCTCCTCCTGAAATATGACCATGCAGATCTCAACAACTCTCTCAAGCTGCCGATGCATCTTGTCTTCATGGAAGACTACACCATGACTGCGGATGAATTTCCGCGCTTGCAGATCCTAGAGGCGGTAACCCATCTCGCCTGCATCCCCATAACCAAGGAAAATGCATTTGACACTTTTAGGATCCAGCTTACTTCTCTTATCCCTGGGCATATGGCAAAATGCCTCACATCCAAAGACACGGAGATGCACATAAGAGGGAGATTCTCCAGTCCATACCTCCTCTGCAACTTGGAAATCCAAACCACTAGAAGGTGATATTTTTATGACATGCACAACTGTACTAACTGCCTCAGCCCAAAAGCTCTGTGGTAGGCCTGTATGGCTAAGCATACTGCGTATACGCTCCTGGATGGTTCTATTCATCCGCTCAGCCAAACCATTCTGGGGGGGGTGTAGGGGGCGGTCAATTGACGCTTAATACTCCTCTCATCACATAACTGATCAAAAGCATGTGAGACATAATCACCCCCATTATCTGTTCTTAGGCATTTTAGCCTACACCCAGACTGGTTCTCAACCAATGCAAGCCATCTCTGAAACACAGTTAAAACATTGGATTTCAGCTTAATGGGGTAAGCCCAAACTTTTCGTGAAAAATCATCTATGAAAGTAACAAAATATTTTGCACCACCCATAGACTGACAAGGCATGGGCCTACAGACATCCAAATGTACCAATGCCAAGGGCTCACTCATGCGTGGCGTACGAGACTTCTTATGCGTAGACCTAGTCTGCTTGCCATAAAGACAATGCTCACATGAATCAAAACATGCATAATCAAGGGGTGGTAAGTACTGCAAACTAGAAAGCATTTTCATTCCCTTCAAAGACATATGGCCCAAACGGGCATGCCAAAGAGATACATGTGGGATAGAACCCACAAACAAAACATGATCAAGGGAAGAAGCGGATACAATTAAGGGATAGAGAGTGCCAGTCTTGGCACCTCTCGCAATCACAAGTCTACCATGAGTGATCTTCCATGCAGAGTCTCCAAAACATACATGATATCCTGCGTCATCAAGCTATCCAGCTGACATGAGACTGCGTGTCAAAGTAGGGACATGACATACATCCTACATAATAAAACTGCTGCTAGAAGGAAATTGCAGCCTAACATCACTAATGCCCACAATATCAAGAGAGCTGTCATCACCCAAGCACACAAAATCCGAAACAGTACGGTATGAATGAAACCAGTCTGGCAAGGTGTCACATGAAAGGACACACCTGAGTCCAAGAGCAAACACTGTGCATACATAGAGTGTATCTCTGTCATCTGCAAAGCACTAGAAGAAGCTGCAAGGATATAATCATCATCAATATCCTCAAGCTGCATAACATTGATCTCTTCAATTTTAACACTGGACTTTGCAGGCACTATGCTGCGATCAAAAGACTTATCCTGCACTTTGTCTTTCCCCTTATCTTTGCGCCTTTCATTGCGCAGTTCATGGCATTGTGGCCTAATATGGCCCTTTTTCCCACAATGGTGACAAGTAACATCTGCATTCCTGCCACGGGATTTGCTGCGTGACTTCCCATGAGACTTGGACCGAGATTTCTGAGAATCTAGTCCATGGCCATTGCCACTGCCACTGCCACTACTATGCTTTCCATATCCATCATTCTTGCGTCTAACTGTCATAGCATGCGACACACGAGAGGTATCCAAATTCTTACAGTTAATCTCTTCCTGCAGAAGAGCACTCTCAACATAAGATAATTTCAAGGTAGTAGTAGAGGCACATAATGCAGTGCAGAATACATCCCATGACTCATTAAGAGTACCAAGCAAGAAAAGAGGAGTGACATCCTCTGCAAAAGTGATGTCCTGCGAAGTCAAGTTCTTGAGTATAGCATGGAACTGGCTCAAGTGAGTAGGCATAGCCACATTCTCCTTCAGCACAGATCCATAAGCTGCTTTAGCCAATACATATGACTCGCTAGACTTTTCTTGCCATAGAGATTCTTGATTTTATCCCACAACTGCCATGCACTCTGTTCTTCCTCAAAAACATTGTAATGAACCTGTTCTGTGAGAGATAATACAATAGTGGACTTGCATAACTCATCAAGCTCAAACAATTCCTCATCTGGCATAGTTGCAGGCGGCTGCCCGCGCTGAACCTCAATGCTTTGATATTTGATTTCTGCACCAATACCTGCCAAATTTGGCTCTTCCAATAAGAGTTATTTGTACCATCAAGCTTAGTGATGTTGAAAATAGCATGATCAGTTGGACGAAGTCGCCATAATAAAGGCTGGAAGACTGTAGACAGTTCAAAACTGCTTGCTGTTTACTATAGAAAATGACAAAAAAATCACCAAAATTGAGAGAAAATGGTGAGAAAAGTGTAACCAAAGTTGCTGCCCACCAAGTACTAGTAAAAAGACATCATTTTAGAATATTTCAGCATGAAAAATCAATGTCAGTCTAGAGTTATATGCTTGCTGTAATAAATGATAGTAGGGTACTGTGAGAGTCAACTGCTGACCAAATCACTGCACCAAGTCAATAAATGACAGCCAAGACATGACCAGCCATAAACGGGCATAAATCAGCACCAAACAGTCATCAAGACCTTGAGCAAACATCCAAACATGTCACCAAAGCATTCCTCAGTGAGTAGGCATACCCCCTGTACAATAGGGCAAAGTATACATAACACTGGCAAGACCTGACACCAGTAGGTGTATGCTCACAAGAGTGCAAAGCCAAAGCTCAAGTCAAAAGAAACTCCAAGACATCAGTGCATGAACCATGCAACATCCAAGTGTAAGAGATCCCAAAGTCTCAAGTATCTGCAAAATGCTCAAATAGCATAAACTTCCTGCTCAATGTCGGTCAAGCATACAAGATGCTCTCACTGGCAAAAGAGGTGGATAAATGAGCTCAACAGCTCAATCAAACCAAGTCAAAATGCCAAAGACAGGTGACCAAGACAATGCCTCAATAGCATCCCAAGAGCATGACGGCTACAAAGCAACTATAGGTAGCATCCATGAGTAAGACATACATCCCAATAAACTTTGACAAGCCAAGTAACATCCAAGACAACTCTGGATAATCCAAAATGCATCCAAGATAGAGATTCAATGAGCACTCAAGCTCAACATATGCATAGGGTAATCAACTGATACATGAGCATCAAGCAGTAGGTAACGGGTATGCATAGACTCAAAGAGCATCACTGTCAAAGCATATACTACTATCAAGCATGAAGCATATCAATGAGTGTGTAATGTCAAAGCTCTTCCAAAAGCATCTGGAATGGAATCCAAGCTCGAAGTCGTACCCGAAAGATCAATACTTCATTGCATGTATCCAAGATATAACCCGGAATCAATAGGCATAACCCAAAGCAATCAAATGAGCTTCAGCCCACTGTTATTACAGCCAAGAATGACTGTCAAAAATGAGAAATTCCAGTATGCAAATCAGTCTAGAAATGATGGCATAACATGTGCAATCCATCCCCAAGTCGATCGGCATCCAATAGGCATCAAACCGGTTGAATATGTATGCCTAGACAAGCATAGCATTTACTGTCAATGTAGCATCAACATAACATGACTGTGAACTGCTGTAAACAGTCCCAAATAGTATTTGAATCAGCCCCAAATCAATGTCCAATGCTCAAGCCTTCAAGACCAAGCCATAGACCATGTTAAGAGTGCATTATGAAGCCCAAACATCATGCCAATGACCACTAGGAAGTAGGGGGCTTCTTTGGTGCTGTACACAAGCTACAAGAAGATGGCACAAACTATCCAGATCTGTAGGGGATGCCTGCTACTCACATGCTAAAGTTTGAGGTGTTGGGAGGCAAGAGAAATGGCCAATGGTGGCCAACAATGAGCCCCAACAAGTCTTGTTCAAAGGCAAGTGAGATATGAAGCAAGGGAGCTTCAATGGTGGCTGCCCCAATCTTGTTTACAGCCTGTGAGACCTAAGAACTGAAGTAAACCTTGAAGAAAATGATCAAATACCTTTGCTTGAATGCCCTAAGGGTGCCTCAATAGGTCAGAAAGAAGATAGGGAAGCCGGGGAGTGATCGGAGCTCGGAAAGGTCGGATATGGCTGCCAGGAAGGAGACCCAATGCGAGTTGGGAGTCGATGGGAAGCTGAGAATGCCACGAACCAAGCTCAAGAGTTGGGAAGCCGAGCTCTGATACCAGTTGAAAGGTGAGAAGGATCGAAGCTTGCACTTGAGAGCTATGGCGGGAGAGCAAGAGCAAGAAAGAGAAAGACAAGAAATGGGAACTCCAACAGTCACAATGTGTGACTGGGCCTTCCTTTATTCAAACTATCACTAAAAGAATAAATAATAAAGTGACGATGACGGGCGCCTGCCACTTGCAGTGTGCAGTGGTGGTGACTGTCAGTGTAGTAATACATGAGCGGCTAGGCGGAGGCGCGTTTACCCCCAACAGCACAACACTGCTCCTAAGAAGGTCGATTGCTAAACAAAGAAAATGGCACAATTGTCTAACAGCCGCGCGAGCGAATTTTTCAACCAGTGCCAAGTCCACCTAAGAGTCCCAGATCTCCTACACCCTCTTTCCCTAAATGGACACAGGAAGCACAACAACAGCCATCAAGTGCAGCTGCTCAATCTTAACCTCTATCTCCTTCTAAGCTTCGAGATGTCGAAGAGCTGGGACATGACACCACCCATAGCTCTCGGCCCAAGGATATGCCTGTACAACCTAATGCGAATAGATCTGCTGATGTTCGATCCACACAAGTGAATGCTTAAAGGGCAATAAATGACATGACCACTTTCGATCGGTCTAAGGACTTGACACTGCAATCCACCAATAGTAGCCAACCCACTGAACTAGCAGCTACTACTCCCAATCAGGGATCACAACAGTCACAGCCCTCGGTTGTGACAATGCCCCTTGCGGAACGTGTCCTTAGCCATTCGCATGTGGAGGAGGTGTCCCAACCAACGTCCTTGATAACTCCAGCACTTCCAAAGCACCCAAAGCCTAGGCTTGAGGAGCTAAATAGAGGGGAATTAGCTGAAGAGCTAGACTCTCCAAAAAGAGAGGTAGTTGTACCTTCACAACCTAGTAGGGCTGTTTAGTAGACCGCAGCTGTGTCCCATGAGAACACACTAGAGAAAGAGAGTGCTAAGACCCATCCAAGCACATCAGTGATTGACCTGGTTTATGCTCTTGAGTCCTTAAAGGAGACACCGCAATTGCCCAAGAAAAAAAGGACAAAACAATGAAAACAACAACGGCAGTTGCAAGCAATTGTAGACCCCAATAAGATTGAGACTAAGAGTGCCAAAGAGCTAAGGAATAAAGCATCGAGCCCATCCACCAATGAACCCATTTCCATCTCTCCTAACAATAATGAAACCTCGGACACATCCATGTGCTCTAAAAAATCAAAGCAACCATTACCATTAATGGTTGCTTGTAACACTCAATCCACCAACAACAGAACTCGCATTGACCAATCAAGAGTGGATACAACACTATCACAACAGGGTGACAAGACTATACCGGTCACATCCAAGGAGAACCATGACACAATAGCAGCACGGCCTCAGCAGAAACATGGAAACCTTGAGAGCATAAGCAATCCTAGCATTGACCAATCTTGCTCATCTAGGCATGAGCCCCCAGCTAGGCTAAAGCCTAGGAAAACTCCTAGAACCTTGCGCGAGATAGCAACTAAGCAAGCCCTCATTGAACATAGAAGTGTCATAGAATGCTTAACCGAGTTGGATGCTAAGCTCAAAGTGTTTGCACATGTCTACATCCTTGCGGACATGGGTGCATTCCCTAGGGAGGAGCTTGAAGAATGCTTGCCATTTCCCCTATCCTGGGAAGACCAAGAACATCTTGACGAGAACTATGATAGGCTCCTACATGAACGCATGCGACTCACCTCTGACGAGGAAGTCGACGAACTACGCTTAACTGTCACATTCAATGATGTGCTATGCCAACCAAATCTCTTAGAGATAGAGTGACTAAAGCAACAATTAGAGGGTTCAAGTCAATTTGAAAAACATTGGTTTGAGAACCACGTTGCAATGGCCAAACTAGGAGCCCAAATTATGACAGGCTCCTACATGAATGCATGTGACTCACCTCTCACGAGGAAGTCGACGAACTACGCTTAACTGTCACATTCAATGATGTGCTCTGCCAACCAAATCTCTTAGAGATAGAGTGACTAAAGCAACAATTAGAGGGTCGAAGTCAATTTGAAAAACATTGGTTTGAGAACCACGTTGCAATGGCCAAACTAGGAGCCCAAATTATGACAGCCTTAGAGGAGTGATTGACTGAATGGCGTTCTCAAAGAGACCCAACCTATGTGGCACCGACTTCCTTTCGAGTATTGACTGCCATTCGGGGTATGGACTTAGCCAGAACTAGCCAAGAGAACTCTTTGGTTGATAAGTTTCTCACTAAGGAGGAGTTACATGTTGCCAGTAGACTCGGACAAGGTACCATGCTACTCGATGTTGCAAAATATCTATTGTTATTGAGTAGGCTACCACAAGTACTGGATGTGTGTGCCACAGTCCAGTACAATCTTGAGTTCTACAATTAGTTTTTATCCTCACGAAGTGACATGGATTCGTAAATATATACATAAATAAACTATGAGTTTTGTAACCCTGTATAGATAATATCAACACACATAAGCAATGGTAGTCAAGTGCAGTGAGAAGAGTTGGTTTTGACAGGCTAAGCTCCTCAGGTCCTCCTCTCGCCACACGTCTAGAAGTTGTGTGACCATTCTCGCCTCCAGGTGGAGGGCATGCAACCCTCATTACCGCCATAGGAATCCTTGACCAATATCTTGGACGGTGTAGATGGGGTGCCATCCCCTTCTATACACCTTTCCCCTTTCCGATCTATCCTTTCGGGGATGATCCCTGCTCCAGTCCATGATAACTAGTCCACGCAACTTAGCATAATCCAAGATTTGCTATAGCTGGAATATGCTTTGCAATCGAAGCAGAACGAATATCATCACGAGGGCTGTCTCTCTACAACAAACACTGCATGCCTCACCTCACCGCACTCCTCCTCATATGTGCCTGATAATCCATTGTTTAATCCCTTCCATACAAATAATTCTACCTTGCCTCAAAGCCTAACCTTAGTTCACATTTTGCAAGTTCCTGTACAGAAGCTGTCATGGAGTACCCAGTGCAGCTGGTTGAAAGGACGCTATCCATCGTCGAAGGGAGCATGTGGCACAAGCTCCTCCGCCAAAACGCTATGTGCCTACCCTTAAGAGGTATGCAAAGAAATGAGGCCCCAAGCGACACCGCCCTGGATGCAATCCAAAATAAGCCCAGGCTAGGAAAACAAAAGCTCAGGGGAATGCCCGAAGAGTGGCAACCTCGACTATGCGGGCCCTCCCTAGAAGCTCGAGCACTAGGTGCTCAAAGGAGGAGAAGCAAGCTCGATTCAAGGAGTTTGATGAATTGTTTTGAGGCATTCTTGAGATGGAGGTGGCCAAGGACTATACCTTTTGGGTCCTAGCCGACGTCTTCCCTACCCAGCCTGCCAAGAGCCCACCACCGTCACAGCCCCAATTGCCTGATCACCCAAATTCACCCCATCTCATGCAAATCAAGTAGGCCCTATGTTGTATGAGTTGCTTGCCAAATGCCATCCTACCACACCTTTTTGTCTTTAAGTGGTTAAAGGGGAAAGCCTCCCCCAATTGTACAAACCTTCCTTACTACTAATGCATGGCATGTCTTTAACAAGCTTAGATGAGATGCATCGCAATCACCACCATAGGATTTAGATGAAGTAATATATTTGTGCGTTGTAGCTGTTCATCATAATTGATGCATGTGATTTACATATACTCTCACGAAGCGTCAAGTGGATGCAGGACGACACAGGTCTGTGTACGAAAGTATTCAATGCCTAAGTCAGTGCAAGACCACCAACCTCACAAGAGCCATGACGAAGCCACACTGCCGAAAATGAAAATCACCCTTGCCAATATCGCCCACATCGCATGGCCCAAAGCATGATCAGTGGGCCACTCCCTCTTTCTGGATACCTGGCACTCACGACAATCGTTACCCCAATTGTACCAACATCACACGGTACAAAGAGGTTTTGCAAAACCTCTAGTGTATCTCTCCCTCTCAACAACTATTTCTCTAGCAACGAGGCTAGGGCATAATCATCGCTGTAATATTCATTTCTGGAGCCTTCGAATCTTGACATTTTCCAACCCATTGAAAGGCTGATAGCCTCAAGGTATTGCAATGGTTGTACTCAGGTTATTCTCTAAAAAATAAAAATAAAAGAAAAGACAAGAAAAAGAAAAGAAAAGAAAAGAAAAAGCACTCACAATCATAGCATGACACCTAGGGGTCCCCAAAGTTGGTACGCCCAGTGACCTTGGTCGGCTGGCTTCGTCCCTAATCCCCTAGCCCTCTACACATCCCACACAATTGGTCAGGGCACATCAAAGGTAGGACATACCCATTTGCAAGATTCCTTTTTGCACTCCGCCTTAGTACCATTGCAATCGATCATGGTAAGCACTGCACAAATGGCCATGAGTGACTAGGAAGGCATAGGTCCATATACTGCACAATCGACAAGATCTAGAGGAGCATGCCTCATACGATCGCCATAAGCCAAGGGGGCTCTACAAGGACCAAGAGTACAATCAGGGCAAGCATCAAGATCTATAAGTGACATAGGAGGCAGAAATGAGTCTGAACGAGACAAGATCTCCATCTCTCTGTGGTGCATATGGCCTAGGCGATAATGCCATAACAATGCATGTGGTATCCAGATAACTGCAACCATAGAATCTCCCACATGAGATACATGCACTGTGTAATGAGAACCAACTCGAGAACCTCTGGCCAAAACCAAGAAACCATGACAGATCTTCCATGACCTATCCTAAAGAGAAAGAGAGTAACCTGCATCATGCAACTGATTGACAGAATCGGGCTCTTACTGAGCATGGGAACATGTAGAACATCCCTAAGCATAAGAGAAGTCCCATTAGGCAAATCTAGGTGTATGTTTCCTATACCAAAAATAGCATAAGTCTGCTCAAGGCCCAGATCAAGTACACTGTACTCGTCGAGCAAGTCCAGTAGCTACTAGCTACTGAAAGTTCAGTGTCAATGTGTTCGATTATGCTACATCATGCTGTCACAACACAAAGGATGTCTCATACACCTTCATGTGTACTTCTCCTCAACACGGACAACTTTGCTTTATCCACACATTGTTACGAGGAACCAGCCCACGGTCTTCTAACTACGTAATATCTAAGTATGCATGAGCACTCACATAATATCTACACTGAAATATATACATAGTTTGGGTTCTCAAGTGCAGGACAATACTCTCAGCTTGCTTAGAGTTCGACCTATCTCCCAAACTAATTGAACTACGTCTTGTGCACGATAAAGAATACTAGCACTACCCTAAGGGAGAGACCATATATGAGAGATTTTCAATTGCAAGTCTTGAAGACTCCAACGAAAGTGTCGTTCGCTCTTCATCGACACTCACCTCTGAATTCTTATTCTTTATCATCCTGCAAGCCCACCAAGAATCCTCATGTACAGAATCCCCAAAAACCAATACCTATGCCAGCCATAAGTGCAATCCCCAACAAAGAACATCACTATCACCAACTCCAACAACCCTACCACCAACCACCCAAGCCAACAACGTGCCCCCAACGACCTTCATCCGCACCACCACCAACATGCCTCCACAGCAACCACAGATGTCCCATATCTTCGGTGCATGCCAAAGCCCGCTACCTACGACAGTGAGTGCCATGGGACTAGCACTCGTCTGGTAATGTCTAGGAGGGTGAGGGACCGGGGAGGAGAAGCTCTTCATCTTCTCCTCTCTTCTTCTCTTCTTTTCTCTTCTCTTGTCTTGCTTGCGAGAATGGAGCTTGGAGCATGGAGCTTGAGGATGGAGCTTGCTTAAAGCTTGCACTTGGATTGTGGAGCTATGGGAGTGCGCAGGAGAGGAGGTAACTCAACTGGCATGGGGGTAAGTGCACTACACCTGTAGATATGGATGGCGCGTTGGCTATGTGAGAGGTAGCGATTAGTGCTCGACTTGGAACGCTTGAAACAATAAGCAGTTCGTGGGTCTTGTCAGTTGAGCGAAAGCTCCCATACTTATAGTGCATTTAAGGTATCTCATAATATCCTTACCACAACTCCCACTGCAAATGTTATGTTAGGGAAAGTGGCTATAATGGCATACATTAAATTACCCACTATGGATGCATATGGAATCTTGGCCATCTCAACCCTCTCATCATTTGACTAGTGACAATCTACATGACTAACCTTCATGTCAAAAGGTAGCGGACATCCAATAGGCTTACCATATTGCATATGGAATTGCTCATGTATTATGTGTATGTACTCCTTCTGGGATAAGTAGAGAAGTCCTTTAAAGTGATTGTGCACAATGCACATATCAAGTATATGTGAGGCCTATCCCATGTCCTTCTTGAGTTGAGTCTTTAAACCATCTAGCTCAGCATGAGCACTCCTAGCAATCGTCATGTCCTTAACATAAAGCATTAAGATAATAAGGCTACCATGAAGGGCCTTCTTTACATATAGACATAGATCTATATCACTATGGGAATATCATTGTGAATGCATGAAAGTATCAAACTTATGGTACCATTCCCTAAGTTCTTACTTAAGCCCATAAATAAAATTCTTCAATTTGCACACTTTATGTTCCTTGTCTTTTTCCATAAATCCCTTAGACTCTATCGATCCTAGAAGAGTCGACAAAAGTCACACCATCCACATCCAAGGTTGCAAGTACAATCTCTCCACCCACTGTCTATAGGAGAAGTTGGCTCTACCAGAACATGGTGATCAACCAATTGACTCTCTCCACATATGAGATGGAGGATGTCATCAAGGAGTATTGGCTCAACAACATCCTAGTGCTACATAAGTTGAAGTAGGAGGCCCTCAAGTTCTTACTTGACGTGCTCTACATGCAGGCAAAGGCCTTTAGCATATAAAGGAAGGTAGCCTCTTTGTTCTTCTCCCCTTCTTCTTTTAGTGTAGCTTGTGTCCATATTCTTCAAGAGTGCCTCTTTGTTGAGGCTAGATGTATTGCCCACCGAGAATCCACCATCAAGGCCATGAAGGTGATGTGTGGGTAGCACTTCAGCCTTCTTTCCCCCCCTACTCTAGTTGAGAACCTGTCTATCTCCTTGCCTCCCTAGCATGGTTGACATCCTCCACTCTCATCCATAGACAACAACCATTGCAGAGCTTGATCGAGGAGCCCATGGAGGGTGAGAAGGAAAATGAATCAAAGATGAGGTTCCAAATGCCATCTAAGAGCAAGTTCTCAAAATGGAGGACCACTTGGAGAGAAACCCTGATAGAAATGTCACCACCCATGCACATCCCCACAAAGAAACCCCAAACCCCTCCTTGCCCAAGAAGTTCACCTTAGCCCACCAAACTCTCCCTTCTGAAGTTGAAGGGCCAGAAGTGCCCATGGAAAGAGGAACCCCAATAGAGACCCAACATGGAAAGGGGTTTGGTCCAAAGCTCCTCGCACTGTACAAAACAATCCCCCTTGGAGCAAGGTTCTGTGTCTAGCCGTGAGAGAGGCATAGTGCGATCTTTCCTGGTATTCTTTCAATTATATATTTACAATCAAATCTAACTACTGCAAGCACAATCAATCTTTCGTGTGCAACCATCAATGCATGCACAAATAAAAAAGAAACATCAACAAGTGTTTTTAGCATATGAAGCAATCCCATCCAAATCTAGGGCTTGTCTTTTAAGGTCCCACCTTACTCTTAGAGTTTCGCTTCCTACTTGCTCTTTTTTAGGATCCATAAGTTATTTCACAAATCTGATTAATTATGAGAAGTCTATTTTATCCTAATGAAAAATTTATTTCTTCCTTAAAAGATAATATGGGCATTTATACCTATGGTAGGCAATTCATGCGCTGCCCTGCCCTAACCCACACTTAGCAGGATTTCAAATGCTTTTCCAAGTCAGTTTGGACTTTAGAATTTGTATCGATAAGTTCTTATCAATATCATGCGTGGGTCAACTCATGATATTGACACTCTCATTAATATAATCATTAATACTAATATTACCTGTGTTTTCTGTAAGAAAATAATTTTTATTTTATCCTAGTCATAATCTATGGTTTAATGGACAATGTCTGACCATTTGTGCCAAACTTTCAACATTATCTAGAAAGATCAAATTTCTTTTAGCTATGTCCTAAGTACAATGCTGGTTGCTTTTCTAAAATTTTTATTCCAAGCAATGCAAAAATCATAAGTGCAAATTTTCTTTCATCTTTCAGACATCAAATTATATTTTCACGCATCTAATTTATGTGTATCTAGTATATATGTTTCTATATACTTTTTTAATGATTTAATGTATTGATTATTTTATGATATTATCTAGATAATTTTCCATAAATTATTATAAAATTTATATGCATTTGTTTATCATTAGTAAAATAAAATAGAGATAGTCACTTTTAGGAAAAATTTATAAATATTCCCTTCCCTAACAACGTCTACCATTTTTCTGTTATTATGATCATATACGTATTTAATTAAATAACAATAAATATCACAAAATAAAATATAATTAAAATATTTTCTTAATGACATGCATATAATCCTTTTCCAAGTGAAAGTGTCTTTTCACTGAATAGTTAATTATTATATTACTTAGGTTATTTTCGTAAGCAGCAGTTCATATGCATTTTCATTAAAATATATTTATAATAGTTTAAAGCCAAATAAAGTGATAAGATTATAAAATATTAATTTTTTCCAAACCCACGAGATATTACCTCTCTCAAGTTTTCTGTGACAGGGGTGTTGCCAATTCCTCCCTCGTTATTTTCTCCATCGATCGTGTTCATTGCTTCCCTTGCTTCAAATGCACTTTTTGAATTTCTACGACCTCATAAAGCCATCGTATGTCAGGCGAAATTGACATGGTAGTTCAGGGAGAGTTGGTGGTCATTAAAAAAAATTTGCAAGCATTTTGCTTAGCGGTATGATCGTATGGGGCCAAGGAGTAGCAGGGAATAGAGAAAATGAAAATGAGGTAGAAGGGAGGGTATTTTCCTCTTTCAAGGCTCAAGCTTCAATGGATAAGAGAAGCAAAGAAAAATTTCCATCATCAGGAGGTCTTCCTTCTTGCTTTTTTTGTGAAGGAGAGGGGGTGTATTTATAGGCATGAGGGGGAGTATGCAATCAACTAATTCATTTGGCTACTTGTCAAGAGCCAATTGAGCTTTATTAAATATTCATTTTGATTGCTTACATGTTGGATGGTGGCATGGGGATGATTTTTAAATGCTTTCTCTCCCTCTAGGTATCAAAAATGTCATGCATTTTGGCTTATTTTGTCAAAAACATCTTTATTTCTTCAAAACGACTTCTTTTGGTGGTTTTTGGCATAGTTACTTCATGACTTATCTAGTATATAAAGTCATGTCATACTCTTTGATACTTAACTTACTCAATATCATGCTTGTTCTTGTGCATTCTTCATCTACTGATTGAGGCTTTTGCAAATTGTCTTGCGATTACAAAATCAATGTGATCTTTGACACATTAAATTGAATCGGGAATGCCAAATCAAATATAATGTGGAAAAAATTATATGATCAAGTCATCGTAATATTATTTACGAGGCGTCTTTTCTTTTTGTTGGCTGGGATCATTGAGCAATCTTCTCATATTGGATTGCAGAATTGATTTAATGTGAGACTTGATATCAAGAATATTAAGTGCGGTCACTTATGTGGCAACTCCATGAGTAATTTTTAAAACGCCTCAAGCCCAAATTCGTTTCTTGATATGAAGCGCTGTGGCAGGAATATCACATCCTCTCCTCCTTAGAGGAATCGAGATGCCCTCATCTCGAAAAGAACTGAGGAAACTGTTTTTCTAGAGTTGTCTCTTCTATCTAGGTAGCATCCTCCGCACGATAATCTTTTCACTAGATAAAATACTCTATAATGGTTCTGTTTCTCAGAGGTTTCTCTTTTACATCTAGAATCTTATCAAGCTGGAGTTCAAGGGTGCCTTGACTAGGCATTACAATTTGCTGGTCATCTAGAATATGATCTTGATCTGCCACATAAGCTTTCAGAAGACTAATGTGAAATACATTGTGGACTTTCACATGATGAGGAAGTTGCAGTTTGTAGGTATTAGCTCCTAGTAATTTGAGAACCTAGTATGGTCCACAATACCTTGGACTCAACTTTTTGAACGTTCCTAATGACAGAGAACTCTTCTTTGGGTGTACATGGATGAAAACCATGTCTCCCTCTCTTGGAAGATACACTCTTGTCATTCTAGATCAGCATAAGCTTTCTCGCGGTCTTTGGCAGCTTGGATTTCTTATCTTATAGTTTTGACTTGATTATCCATGTCTTCTAGCATTTTCTTAGAAGCCTCAACCTTTAGGGTTGGATAAGAGAAATTTTGTGGTGTCAAACAATCTTTCCCATACAATGCTTGAAATGGAGTCATTTGAATACTCTAGTGATATGACGCATTGTAGAAAAAATCTACTAAGGGCAAATATTGTATCCACCTTGTCGGTTCTCTGGAATAGTAAGCTCTTAGTATATCTTTAATGACATGATTAACCCACTTTGTTTGACCATCAATTCGGGGATGGTAAGTTGTACTAAAGCAAAGTTGGGTTCCAATTACTTCAAATAGTCTTCTCTAGAAATGCGACATAAACATAGGGTTGCAATCTCACTAACGATCCGTTTAGGCAATCCATGAAGCCTAAAGATTTCTTTTCACAAACAATCATGCAATATCTGAAACTTTGTAGTTTATCTTGAGACTAGGATAAGATGAGTGACCTTTGTCAGCATATCCACAATCACCATGATTGAATTATACCCTCCTTGAATAGAAGGTAAGACAACTATGAAATCCATACTGGTGAACTCCCGTTTCATTTGTGGAATGTCAAGTGGTTGGAGCTTGCCTGGCATTTTGACATGCTTTGCTTTCAGTCCTGGCAAGTTAGGCATGTAGTAACATATTTGAGTATATCATGCTTCAGTCTTTCTCAATAGTAACTTTTCCTGACTACATTAAGAGTCTTTACATAGCCAAGGTGTCCTGAGAACGGGGAGTCATGGGCTTCCCATAATATCTTCTTTTTTAGCACCACTTGATTGAGAGAAATGAAGAGCCTTGTCCTAAAATAGACAAGTCCATCATCCACAATGAAATTTTGGTATTTCACTCTAAGCTTAGGATCAATGTCCTTAACTAGCATTTCTCTAAGCATTAGCTGATACTTAGGATTCTTGTCTATCTCTTCTTTGGCTAGCTCAATGGCTAGATTGCTAGGCATCGATATCATGGTAGCTAAAATCTCTCCTTTAGATGGCTCTTACATGGTAAGTGCATTCAGAAAAGCTTTATGACTTAATGTATCATTAATCATATTCTCTTTTCTAGTTATGAACTAGATTTCAAAATCAAATTCTTGTAAGACTTCAATCCACCAATGCTGCCTCATGTTGAGGTCTGGTTGAGTAAAGATCCATTTGAGACTTTTGTGGTTAGTGACCAAAGTAAACTTGCTTCCAAGCAGATATTGTTGCCACAATTTGAGAGCATGGATCACAGCTAGCAGCTCGAGATCATGGGTGGCATAATTCCTCTCATGGATTTTTAGCTTCCTTAAGGAATAGGCTATTGGATGACCTTGTTGCATAAGCACGCAACCTAGTTCAAGAGAACTTGCATCTATTTTTACGACCTCAAACTCTTGACTTAGGTCATGTAGCTTTAAAATGGGTGATGTTACCCCAAACTTTTATTGAGCTGTTGAAAACTGGCTTGCTCAATGGGCATAGACACAATAGTAGTTTACTTTTTAGCATATTAGCGAGAGGTGCAGCTATTAGGGTGTAATTTTTTACGAAAATTCTATACCATCTAGTCAGCCCTAAAAAACTTCTCACTACCTTAACTGTCGTTGGTGGTTGCCACTCTTGAACATCTCTAGGGTCTATAGAGGTTCCTTCAACAAATACTATGAATTCGAGATATTCCATCTGTTTTTTGAAAAATGCACACTTCTTTTTCTTCATCCTCATTGTTTCCAACACAATGCACAATTGCAACTCCTGGTCTTCGTCTCTCTTGGAGTATATTATGATGCCATCAAAGAAGATTAGGACAAACTCATCAAGATAAGGTTGAAAAATGGCATGCATTAATATGTTAAATGTAGTAGGGGCATTAGTTAGACCAAAAGACATTACAAGAATTTCAAAATGACCATATCTCCTTAAGTAGGTTAAGCTAGCAGAATTCAATGGCAAGGGCAAAGACGTTGAAGTCAAAGAAAAGATTTGGATTGAGACTATGGAGGACTACTTTACTACTGTGGAAACTATCCCTGCTAATCATGCTATGATCGCCAAGTTGAAATTGACTGGTGAGGAATGCCTATGGTGGAAACAATGATGTAAAGACCAGGGGCTTACTGTGACATCTATTACCTGGGAAAAGTTGAAAGAAGCTATGCATGGTCGATATTTTCCACCAACTTATCACACGCTAAAAATGAACGAGTTCTTTAACTTAAGACAACTGGGAATGAGCCTAGAGGCATATTACTCAAAGTTTATCTCACTTCTTAAATATGTGCCTTCCATGACTATTGCTCAACAGGTGTCTAAGTTTTGTCATGGATTGAATGCTCCTTTGAACACACACCTTGAATCTATGCGCCCAACTGATCTGCAAGATGCTTTGATTTGCGTAGCACCTCTTGTTTAGGAAATTCAATCAAAGCCAAGGAATATTAGGCTCTGGAATCAAAACAAAGAGACTTTATGAGGCTATGTTAAGCGAGCTCAAGGTCAATGTTGGCCTGGTCAAGGAAAGAGGACCAAAACAAATGCAGTCAAAAAATTCATACCTACAGGAAGTAATTCAGTATTACCTAGGTGTTTCCACTATAATGAGCCAAACCACTTTAAAAGACAGTGTCCAAAGCTTGGCCAAATTCCTCGCCAAGGACAGTACAAAGGTCAGAACCAAGCTTCAATTGCAAAAGGAAAAGCATCTGTTGTAATTCTTAAAGAGCTTGAAGAAGAGAGAAACCCAACTATGGAAGCTGATATGGAGAGGGCATTAACTCATGACACCCTCGATAAAAAAGGCCCAAATTGCCAGTTTTTGGTGATTCAAACACCAGCAGAATATCAGGGTAAGTCCTTTAAAATTCTGATTGATTATGGAAGCACACACTCGTTCATGTCACCAAAGTGTGCCAAGAAATTAGGTATAGGCACAATACCTACATCTAGGTTGCTTGTGAAACTTGCCAATGGAAAAGAAATCATCTCTACTCAACAAACTTGCAAAGTGGCATTTAGCCTAGAAAGCAATCTCTTTGAAATGGGATTTAGGATCATGAATTTAGGAGCCTATGAATGTCTATTGGGTATGGACTAGCTAATCCCTAATGATGCACATATTCAGTGAAAAAAAGGCCATGTGACTGTTCAAAACCTAAAGGGGGGAAAAAGTGATGACCCAAGGTGAGGCAAGAAAACCCAAGGTTCAACTCGCCAAATCATCTCGCATAATAAATGGGTTAAGAAAAGGATTACATGTGTATCTCATAAAATTAAATAAGGTTGAGCAGATCAAGATGAGGGAGAGAGATATTGGCTAAAGGAATATGATGACATCTTCTTAGAGAGCTGACTAAATTACCACCTTGAAGAAAAGTCATCAGACTTGAACCAGCAGCCACTCCAATCACTAAAAGTCCGTATAAAATATCTATCCCTGAAGCAATTGAGCTGAAAGAGCAATTCAAGCAATTACTGGGTCAAGGATACATCAGACCTAATAATTTCACCATGGGGAGCCCTAGTATTATTTCAAAAGAAAAAGGACAAAACTCTTCACCTTTGCATTGATTACCGAGGACTAAACTGGGTAACAATCAAGAATAAGTATTTAATCTCGAGAATAAGTATTGTTTCAAAAGAAAAAGGACAAAAATCTTCACCTTTGCATTGATTACCGAGGAGTAAACTAGGTAACAATCAATAATAAGTATTCAATCCCGAGAATAGAGGAGCTACTTGATAGGTTGCAAGGGGCGAAAATCTTTTCCAAGTTTGATCTCAGATATCTAGTTATTTACCAAATAAGGATCAAGGAAAAAGATATTCCCAAAAATCTAGCCGATGTTATCTTTTATTATCAGTAGCCATAAGCTGCGATTTTTACAAGTAAGGGATATTTACAAATGGAAGACGTTTACAAGTAGATATACATAAGCATTGATAGGTTAGGCTGGATACTATGTACAATTTCCAAAATAGGATATCATTATATCTTTCTTTTTCAAGGATGGATATCAGTTATATTCATGTAGAAGAAAGTAGGCCGATTGATGTCTATGTCTAGAAACCTATAATATGGAAATGGCAGATCTGGAAAACCATGGATACTGTAATCTCGATACTTGCAACTTCCTTGGATTATAATCCTGTTGGGCCTGGGATTACCTTTAGTACCTTGTCATAGACATAATGGTCTAGATGTATCTGCTGTGACCACTGGTAATCATAAGTGGATTCCTTCTGGATAGACAAAAGATAAAGGCATCAACTACTTTAAAATTTTCCATTCATTCAAGGCATTTTAGATTAGCTTGCATGTTGAAGAATCAATCGGCCTCGATGTAATAGTAACACTCATCCTAGAACCATCTTCTTTTGGATTCACAGGGGATGGATCGTATAGGTGATCGAGTATCCTCATCATTTCTTTTCTCCATTCATCATCCATGGAGTTCAATACAGATGTGTACATTGCTCGAAAAATAAGGAATTGGTTCCAAGCTTCATTATTCTATCAAATTTTATCCCTTAACAATTAGCAAACTGACTGTTACTTAGAATAGTTAGTCTTAAAAACCACATATATTTTTAATTTTAATTATGCTCTAATACAATGTGTCACGTGCATGCATGATTCCCTGGCAATATGTTTTAGTTCTTCATTAGGGAACTATCCTAGATGGCTTCTCTTAGCACTCGCGAGAATGTACGAAGTCTATCGTCTAGGTTTCCTAGAGTCCACCCCATAACGCAAGGTACCAATCGTTCCCATGAGGATGAACCTGCACGCTCGAGGTCCTAATTTGACAACTAAGGTCTTGATACATCAGCTAGCTCCATTGGAGGTGTCCCACGAGGGCTTCTGGTCTGACTAGAGCAATTGTAGTTACCCTTGGTTCATGGAGTGCAACACTTTTTTCCAGTAAATTGGTTAGGATTCAGGGAATCCTAATGGAGTTTTAGCACAACCGCTGCATCTTTCCCCTAAGATAATTTCTGATCAGAGTTTTAAGACTTGACCGTAGGTAACTCAATGCTTGGCTCTACCTAATTTTTCCTAATTAATATTTCATTCAATCTCTTAAGAGAAGCTCCCAACTTACTGGGACCACCCATTTGTAGGATGGATCCATCAAGGATCTTGTCCACTCGCTTCCCACAAATGGTTTTCTTTAGTTTTCTAATTACTTATCACATTAAGTTATTGCATATAAAAGCAACTTCGTTAATTAACTCGTAATCACAGGTTCCTTCGCGTAATTTTATGATACAACACAAAGACAGAGAAAATAGTCTTTTGGCAAGACATATTTATTTATTATTTTGCAAAGTTATTTATGATGATATTTTCCTTCTGCCTATGTAGAAGATAAACCTTTGTTCATCGAAAAATCCCTTCTGTCCGCTCAAAAGAAAAGAAACCATCCAAGATTTCCGTCCCTTCACTAATACTAGGGACTCTAGGATCCCATCTTGATTTGTGTGAGGGTTAGGTAGTTCCTAGGAGCAATCGAGAGGTTTACAACTAGAGACCCCTGGCACTCATGCCTCCTACCTAATGGATTCGTCACCGAGCAACCTCTCGCTATTGGGGCCGGACCAAAGCTCCTCGTGGCAATACAAAACAATCTCACTTGGAGCAGGGTTCCGCGTCTAGTCATGGGGGAGGCATAGCACAATCTTTCCTCTTATTATCTTGATTATATATTTACAATCAGATCTAACTACTACAAGCACAATCAATCTTTCCTATGCAACCATCAATGCGTGCACAAATAAAAAAGAAACATTAGCAAGTGTTTTTAGCATAGAAAGTAGCCCCACCCAAATCTAGGGTTTCTCTTTTAAGGTCCCACCTTATGCTTAGGGTTTCACTTCCTACTTCAACTCTTTTTCAAGATTTGCAAGTTATTTTGTGAATTTGATTAATTATGAGCTTTCTATTTTATCATTATGAAAAATTTGGTATTTTTTCCCTAAAAGATAATATGGGCATTTATGCCTATAGCAGGCAATTCATGCACTGCCCCGCCCTAACCCACACTTAGCAAGATTTCAAATGCTTTTCCAGGTCTGTTTAGACTTTACAATTTGCATCGACAAATTCTTATCAATGTCCAACAAGTCCTACAAACTTTCGATATTTATTTAATTTCTTGATACTGATAGTTTCAAGGTTGTCGAGTATTTTATAATTATTTTCGCTTCAAAATTCTCGATATTTTAGGTTAGGTTTTCTCGTTGATTCATGCGTGGGTCAACTCATGATATTGACACTCTCGCTAATATAATAATTAATATTAATATTACGTGTGTTTTCAATAAGAAATAATTTTTATTTTATTCTACTCATATTCTATGATTTAATCAATAATGTTTGACCATTTGTCGAACTTTCAATGTTATTTAGAAATATCAATTTTCTTTTAGCTATATCTTAAGTGAATGCTGATTTTTTTCTGAAAGTTTTATTCCACGCAATTGCAAAAATCATAAGTGCAAATTTTCTTTCATCTTTCAGACACACATCTAATTTATGCGCATTTGAGTATATATTTTTCTATACAATTTTTCATTGATTTAATAAATTGATTATTTTATGATATTATCTAAATATTTTTTATAAATTATTATAAAATTCATACACATCTATTTATCATTAGCAAAATGAAATAGAGATAGTCACTTTTAGGAAAAAATTATAAAATAATCTGTCCCCTAACAACATCTACCATTTTTTTGTTATTATGATCACATGCGTCTTTAACTAAATAACGATAAAAATATCGTGAAATAAACCATAATCAAAATATTTTCTTAATGGCAAGCATATACTATCATTTTCTAAGTGAAAGAGTCTTTTCACTGAATAGTTAACTATTATATTACTTAGGTTATTTTTCTAAGCGGCAATTCATATGCATTTTCATTATAATGTGTTTATAAATATTTAAAGCCAAATAAAGCGATAAGGTTATAAAATATTAAATTTTTCCAAACCCACGAGATGCTACCTCTCTCAGGTTTGCTATGACAGGGGTCTCACCAATTCCTACTGCGTCATTTTCTCCATCAACCACGTTTCTTTCTTCCCCTGCTTCAAATGTGCTTTTTGAATTTCTACGACCTTGCAGAGCTATCGAATGTCAGGCAAAATTGACGTGGTAGTTCTTAGGGAGAGTTGGTGGTCATCTAAAAAATTTCGCCAATGTTTCGCTTATCGGTATAGTCGTATGGGGCGAAGGCGTAGCAAGGGGTAGAGAAAATGAAAACGAGGTAGGGTATTTTCCTCTTTCAAGGCTAAAGATTCAATGGATAAGAGAAACAAAGAAAATTTTCCATCATTAGGAGGCCTTTCTTCTTGCTTTTTTTGTGAAGGAGAGGGGGGTGTATTTATAGGTATGAGGGGGAGTATGCAATCAACTATTTCATTTGGCTACTTGTCAAGAGCCAATTGAGCTTTATTAAATATTCATTTTGATTGCTTACCTATTGGATGGTGGCATGGGGATGATTTTTAAATGCTTTCTCTCCCTCTAGGTATCAAAAACATCATGCATTTTGGCCTATTTTTTCAAAAACGTCTTTATTTCTTCAAAACGACTTCTTTTGGTGGTGTTTGGCCTAGTTACTTCATGACTTATCTAGTATATAAAGTCATGTCATACTCTTTGATACTTAACTTACTCAATACCATACTTGTTCTTGTGCGTTCTTCATCTACTGATTAAGGCTTTTGCAAAATCTCTTGCAATTATTAAGAAATCAATGCAATCCTCGATGCATTAAATGGAATTGGAAATCCCAAAACAAATAGAATACGGGAAAAATTATATGATCAAGCCATCATAATATTATTTATGAGGCATCTTTACTTTGTGTTGACTGGGATCATTGAGGCGTCTTCTCATGTCGGATTGCGGAATTGATTTGATGCGAGACTTGATATCAAGAAAATTACGTGCGGACATTTATGTGACAACTCGACGAGTAATTTTTAAAATGCCTCAAGCTCGAATTCGTTTCTTGATATGAAGTGCTGTGATTAGAATATTATAGAGGCTAAGTCTGTCCTAGCCACCAATCGTTGTGGCCCCATTTCCTCCTTAATAGCAAGGCAAGAATGCCCCCACTACCCCAACACACTCTACCTCTGGCTTCGCAGCCAAATTCAAGCTCATCACCTTGCCAACGTTTGGAGTGGGCCAACTAAAGGGAGAGTCATGACATATCTCAAAGCGCCCCATTCTTGATGGAAAAGGGAAGTAGGTTATCACCACAGAAGGAGCCCATCTTGATCAATGAGGAAGCTTAATTGAAGGTCCCAATCCCAAATTTCTTTGTCTTCTCCACTAGCATAAGCTCCATGGATCTAAAGTGGAAAATGATGGTCAAGCATTGCCAAGCATTGAAGCAGTAAAACATTGAGGCAGAGGAGCAGATCCAAATCCTGTAGTAGGCTGTCTTGGACATGAAACAGCGATTAGAAGGTAGAATATAATCTCCTTTGGGGAACATCCTAGAGGAACAATGGGTTGAAGTAGCTCAGATGAAGAAGGCCAACATTCCTTGGCCACCTTAGCTGACTCTTGCCAATCCCCAAAGCACGACTAGAGTACTCGCCTCCATCCCAAGATTCGGATCAAGTAGGAGTCACACTCCCATCAAGGGGAAAAATCCCCAAATCTTGATTATCCAAGCTAGGGAGGCAAATATCCTAAGCCTGATAATCCACTCTTTGAAAACCCCTCCACTTCCACCCACAACTAATGAAGCTAGCTAGTAATGCTCAACTTCAAGCTCAACTGCAAAGCCCTCTCCCTCAAGAAATGGTATTGCATTCATGCCCTCCTTAGTACCAAGACCATGCATAAGCAAGAGATGGATGGTGTGTAGGCCTGTCTTGCCCAAGTATCCTTTGAGGTGAGACTAGCTCCAATAGCAGATACGGCTTGGTGCAATCTACTTGGAGAAGCTCATCGCCAACAAGCTTGTCTTCCACAACACCCCGCAACCACCCCTATGGACCCACATGGACCTTTGGATCCATTAGCTCTGCCTCTAGTACAATCCGCTCCCTCCATTGCGGCCATAGCCACTCGATCCGGTAGCACCCTACCAAACCCCAACTAACCCTACCCCCTACTCCTACCCATTTCCCATGCTCTAGTCCCACTCTCTTCAATTCTAAACCAGGACCAAATTTAGTAGGATGACACATCCAAACTAAGAATGAAGGCAACACCAATGAGTAACACTGTGGGTATGATTCCACCATGCTTGCTAGTGTTAAAGGTACCAACGACATTAAATATAGGAGCCGCTAATGGCGCATTAAACACATGGGCAAAGAGAATGTTCCATTGCTTGACATGGCACATGGGTAGTGAGAAGGTTGTGCCACAAGCAATGACCTTTATATAATAGGAGGAAGCAAAGCATGGTTGTTGCTATTGTTTGAGCATGCTCATTGTCTTGGAGGCCAAGCAACGAGAAGTCTTCTTGCTTCATGCCATATCCTTCTTGAGTCTTTCTTCTAGTCTTCTTTGATTGGAATCCTTGGTATGCTCTAATAGCAGAGCTATGTTGTACTATCCCCAATTAGTGTATTTGATAGTAGGATTGTCTTGGTAATTGTATTAATCAATGTTTCACTCTTGTATTTCGTAGAACTATGTTGCAACCATTTGGTCCCTAACTAATTTATTGACTTTGGTTTCAGTAATACACTCCAGATTGAGTCTTGATTACCTTTTTGTGCTTATTTCTTGTGATGTGATTATGTCTCACTCTTCAACCCAAGGTCCAAATGTCGAAAGTGATATCAATGTCTCTCTGTGTCAATTCTTAGTGCTTCCATTGTCATTTCTATAGCGATTGTACAAGGAAACTGATAAGACTTATGGTGGGTAACTCAATCTCCAAGGGCAAGAAATACTCTTTCCCACATACTAACTTGAATGGGTTGTGGCATATTGCTCTTTTGAATGTCTTGTTGTAATCCCACACAGTCACATAAAGTTTTTTATTCCAATCACGCTTGCCTTCTGATACAGTCTTGGATAAATATCCCCACAAGCTACTTATTGATGGTCTCTACTTGCCCATTTGTTTGGGGGTTATAAGGTGTAGTTTTATTGTGCTCAACTTTCAAAGCTTTAATCAAAGATTATATAACCTTATTCAAGAAATGTGTCCCACTCTCAAACACTAGCTCTTTGTCTAAATCAAAATGGCAAACCATCTATTCAAGTCCACTTTGTGAAATAGTCAATCGTCACTATGATATAACGCTTCCGCATTGTAGATGAAGGATGCACAAGTCCAATGAAATCAATGTCCCACTTTTCAAAGAGCAAGGTTACTAGAATGGGATTAAACAATCACTTATAATTTTTCCTAATGTCGTACCTTTGACGGATGTCACAATGCTTCACATAGTCAAAAGCGTCTTGAAAAACCATCAGCCAACCACCAATATCCAGCATGCAAAACCTTCTAGGTGGTAAGCCATCTAGCAAAATGATCCCCACATGCTGAATCGTGGCATTTCTAAAAAATAAATGGCACCTCATCAAGCACCACATAACAGCAATAAACCTCATCCACACCTTTCAATACAAGATACCAACTATAAATGCAAAGCAAAGTGATTGTTGCTTAATCTTTCTCTTTTTGGACTTGGAAAGAGTATCCATCAAGTCGCATACCATGATGGGGTCGAGGCTGCATCAATCTTGCATAGATCCTTCCAGTCAACTAATTTCAACCTACTCTTCCTTAGGCTCACTCAAATTGACAATTCTTTGCAATTTTGTAGCTTGCTTTGAATCTCATAGTCAAACTCTTGCAAAGAGATTAACCACTTGGCTAGGAAATTGGGGGGTTGAAGCTTATTGAATGATAGGTGTAGACCCTTAGCCTTGATGAAAAACACCACCTTCTCATAAAAAATATAGTGTCTAAACTTTTTGGTGGCAAATACCATAGCCAAGCCTACCTTCTCTTAAAAGCTATTAATGAAGTTTTGAAATGCCCAACTTTCAACTTGCCAAAGTAATTGGATGGTAAAACTATGCCTCCCAAATATGGGATAGGTAGCAACTAATACTATGCATTGTTGTAGTCGTGTGAAGACATAGAAAACCTCACCCCTCTTGGGAGCTTTTAACACTGATGTTTTGGATAATTCCATCTTAACATCCTCAAATGCCACTTTATATAGTTTTGTCCATTCAAAAACATGGCTATGCAACAATAGATTTGTTAGAGGTAATGAGCACTTAGCCAATGTGTTAATGAACTAATGATAATAGCCCATAAATCAAATAACCTATGAACCTCATAGGGGCTAGTGGGGTAATCTCATGGCCACAATAACAACTACCTTTTCATGATCAATGGTGGCAATGCCAACTGTACTCACAACATGACCCAACAATGATTCATAGGGCACCTTGAATATACACTTCTAAGGATTTAATGATATATAGTACTCATGAAAATGCTCAAGGCACTTTCAAAGAACATTGAGTTATCCATTGTGGATCATGATAGCCCACAAATTGTCTAAAAACCTTCATCTCTTCAGGGGAGATACTGAAAAATGTCTTGTCAGTCATTCTTTACTAGGACCTAGGAGCATTACATAAACCAAAAGCCATGATATGATACACAAAGATACCAAAGACTATAATGAATGTCATTTTCAACTTATCTTTCTCAACTATGGACATCTAGTTGTAACCCACAAAATAATCCATGAAGGAGTATATCTCTCACCTTGCCAATTGATCTAAAATCTTATTGATAAATGGAAAAGGGTAGTACTCATTTACTATCTACTTATTTAGCTCCTTAAAATCCACGCGTAGGAAAATTTAATTGTTCTTCTTCTTTCTTATCACAACTGGTGAGTACCATTCATTGTGTTTAATGGAAAAGATTAGGCCTACCTTCCTCACACACATCAATTCTTCAAAAAGGGGCTCTAGAGCTCAAAAGATATGCATTTGACATTTTGCTCGATAGGCTTATTGCCTTCTTTCAATGGGATCACATGTATGGCAACATTGGGGCGAATTCCCTTCAATTCATCATAGGTCTATATAAAACATCTCAAACTCCTATCGGAATGCCAAATCATCTCTATGCACTCATCAATTGATAATATAGTACTGAGCTTGATTGGGTTGGGATCATCAAGAGTCCCAAGATCCAACTCTATCACGTCAATGTCACAAATCGAATCTTTCATCCCCTATTATTTGATTCAAGCACACTTGATAAACTTCCCTCATGGTGGAACCCTCATTAGAATCACTAGAGCTTGAGGTTCCAATGGTGGAGGTTCCCTCAAGTGCTTTTCATTCCATGGTGGGTGATAATACGCTTTTATCTAATGGGCGTTCAGGGTAGGCATCCAAACTCGTTCTCTTCAACCCACACCCAAAGATTAAGTAGCCAATTGGAATATCCACCAAATAATTAGAGTGTAAGATCCATGGCCATCCAAGCAACAACTGATAGCTTTGCCTCCCAACAAATCAAATAACACAAAAGTCAAGAATACACTCAATATGTGCTACAGTCACATGCACTTGAGACACCATTCCTTCTAGTTGTCTGAAACTATCATTGATCATTTTTAGAATAGTGGTGATATCTTTTTGGAGCAAACCTGGCCTCTCCAATAAATCCATGCTCCTTATGTTTGTAACGTGCCTAGGTGGCAACAATTTTAGTAGTCCATCGGGAGTCTGATCTAAAGAATGCCGCCTAGCACTCCCACAGAATGTCACAAGGTTTGTTGGTTAGTGACTCCCGAGTCTACTCCGCAACGAAACGTATCGACCAACCCTATTAGGATCGACCTGAATCTTCTTGGGTTTCTAATGGTCAAGTCATTCTATAGCCTTCCAAACGATCTACTTTGTGCAGAGCATCTAAACCGAGGTGGAATTCAAGACGAATTTACTAAGAACAAAACCCTGAAGAAACTAGCTAAGGATATAGTTTTAATCTAGAAGCTCTGATAGAAGATTTTAAAAAAAAACAAAACAAAAATAACTTTAAGTTAAAGAAACTTGGTTACAAGAATAAACCTTAAATTGGGAAGTTAGAGACCCCAAGATCTAGACACCCTTAGTTAAATTCCAAGGGGAAGAGTTCATTATGTGAAATTCAAGTGTCGATTGCTACTAGATTAATCATCACTTGAAAGTTACATGATTGAATGAAGTCAACACTACTGGAAGACATCAATCTTGTTTGTGATTTTCTAGATTAGATCTTGATGGAATTAAGTATTGGAACAGATAAAAATTGAGGAGCCATATACCTCCCCCAAGGATAGGTGTTGAATCCCCATACCAAGAGGGGATATTTTTACCATCGCGAAAGCATGCACCGGTTCCGATGGCGAGAGATCTCCCAGTAGGGATCGCATTAAGTAGGAGGCGGTTCGGGTGCCAAAGGGGCTCTGGCTAGTATATCCTTTATGCACTTAGGAACTACTTCATCCCCTATATGGCCCAAGTTCTACTTGGGACATCTAAAAATGCTAGCTATATGTGGATTTGATCTTGGTGACGAGCAAATGCGCCGAGGCAACACGTAAAATTGTAAATTTTCTCATGTATGGATGGGAGAACACACATTATGGAACATAATCAATGAATTTGTTTTATTCTGATTGTATGTCCATGAGTAAATTATGCAAACGAAAAATGTGCATAAAAGGATTCTTTTTAATTAAGGAAGTTGTTTTTATATGTTTCACGTAATGTGGTAGGTAGTTAGATAGCTAAGAACTTCTATAGAGGGAAGCAAGTGGATGTATTCCCAACGAATCATGTCCTATGGCAGGGTGGTCTCGGTTAGCTGAGAGGTTTCCCCAAAAATAAATGCTAGCAAGAAACTCTAGGAAGGGCCAATTTGCTGACTTACCTAAGGTTTGGTCTCAGAACCCGAACTGTAAATTATCTTAGGGAAAAGGTACAACGGCTCTCCCAGAGCACTGCGAGGGATTTCATAAATCCTTAGTCTGATACTGGAAAAATGTGTTGTACTCCATGAACCAAGGATAATGGTAGTCGCTCCTTTCGGACAAGAAGCCTCTCAAAGGACACCTCCGAATGTGAGCTAGTTGTTGATAGGTGATTATTAGGTAAATTAGAAACCTTCAGGTTGGGTCCTCCATGGGTAACGGCAGGATGCTTCCCTTGCAGGGTAGACCTAGGGTTAACTAGTTTAATCATTCTAGTTAGAGTATGAATGGCAACTGCTGGAAGATAAACTCTTGGAAACTACTAAAATGCTATCCGTCACATAATCAAGGGCGGGTACATTACAAATGGTATCAGAGCCAAATGAAATCAAAAAATTGGTAATTGTAGCATGAGATATGAGTTGTTTTTCCCTTTCCCTTTGCTGATATGTGTTTTTTTTTTTAAATCTTACCCAAAAAGACGAAGATTGGGAGAAATTCCTAATCTTTCAAGCAATGTTTATATCGGCAATGCATTCTACGGATTATGGATGGAGAATGCAAGTAATGTGGATTCTAGATCGCATCTACAATCCTTCCCCATTGTACCAAGAAAGACGTTCAATGATAAGCAATGGATATTGTTATATCAATGCAAGCTGTCTTGCCTTCCTTCAGACCAATTTGAAGCGGATAAGAAGGATGGAAAACCTTAAAGTTGTGAAGGTTTATTTATTCCATGAAGCTAGAGTGAATTCAACTTTATTCACTAGAGGTCGAGAGGTTAAACTAAATCAATATATTTACGAGGAAGTGGCAAAGATCATCCCGGCGGACCGAATTATAGTTGTTGGTCGCTCTAAACGCCGCAACTACATCAAAGATGGACTTCCTGATCTTCCTTGAAAGTACTGATTTTTAGATGTCCATTCTTAAAAGCCTGATTATTACCCAATGGATGTATCCAAATGCCATGCTTAGATTGTATTAGGGAAATCTTCTCTCCCAAATAACCAGCCATCCCAAAATAAACCATGTATTTTTCCCCTACAGCAAAAGAAATTATTTTGTCTATCCATTGAATATGAAACCGGTTACCATTCTAGCAATTAAGAATTACGAGTCAGTAGATATATCCAAAATCCATGGTTAGATTCCTTAAGTTAATTCGAAAAACTCTATCATGATGTAACCTTCTTTGAAATTTAATATAAATTATTTCTATCCTTCTGAAATGATTTCTCTTTTTGAAAAGATACAAGCAAATTGTATGATCACATTCATAGAGCTGACTAGAGAAATCTTATGATTACCATAGGAAGCTGTTCCTACCCTTAATGTTGCTAAGATCCAAGAAAAGAAGTTTCTACTTAAGCAAATCAAACCACCTGAGTTTGATGGCCAAGGCAAAAACATCAAGGTTGAAGCAAAAATATGGATCGAGTCCATGGAAGATAATTTCATTGCTGTTGGAATTACCCCAACTAATCAAGCAATGATCTGCAAGTTAAAGCTAATAGGAGAAGCCCGAATTTGGTGGAAACAATGGTGTAAAGACCAAGGAATCTCCGAAGCGTCTGTTAGTTGGGACGTATTAAAGGACGCAGTGCAAGGCCGATATCTTCCGTTAGCATACCGCACGCAAAAGATGAATGAATTTTTTGGTCTAAAGCAACTTGGAATGACGCTGGAAGCCTATTACTCAAAGTTTATAACACTTCTCAAGTATGCACCATCTATGAATATTACGCAGCAAGTATCCAAGTTTTGCCATGGATTAGATGATCCCCTGAACACGGCTTGAATCAATGTGTCCATCCGACCTCCAAGATGCATTGATAAGAGCAAGACCGATTGTATAGGAACTCTAGTCCAAACCAAGAAACAATAATCCTTAGAATAATAAGTTCCAAAACATAAATATAACTAAGGGCTATGTAAAAAGAGCCCAAGGTTAATTCCAATTTCTAATAGTAAGAAGGCTAAGTCGTCGGTGTGGAGAACTTTACTGGTGGTAATAAGGATACTTTCAGGTGCTATTATTGTAACGAACCTAGCCACATCCAAAGGCGATGCCCAAACTCGAATAGAACGAACGCCAAAGCAAGTTCCATAATGACCAGAGCTAGAGATAGCCATAGCTAGAGGAAGAGTTGTCGGCATACCCTCAAGGAAGTAGAAGATGATGAAGGTCCCACCTTGGAAACCAACATGGAGAGAGCGAGAATTCACCCCTCTCTCAATAAGAAGGGACCAAATCAACAGTTCTCAATGATTCAAACACCCTCAACCTATAACGGTAAACTCTTTAAAATTTTGATTGATTATGGAAGCACACATTCATTCATATCACCAAGGTGTGCTAAAAAACTAGGCATAAACGCAATGCATGCACCTAGGATGATAGTTGGGAAAAGAAGTTTCCTCAACACAACAAACAAGTAAGGTGGAGTTTAATTTGGGTGGCAATCATACCAACATGCAATTCAAAGTGATGAACCTGGGAACCTATGAGTGTCTGTTAGAAATGGACTGGTTAATTTCCAATGACGCTCATATTCATTGTGAAAAGGGCCAAGTCACATTCTTGAATCTTGTAGGACAACAAGTGACCACACAGGGAGAAGTAGGGAAACCAAAGATTCAATTAGTGAAAGCTTCTCGAATCACTAAAGGTTTAAGAAAAGGGTCACTTGTATACCTAATCAAATTAAATAAGACTGAACGGGATAAAGAAGCCGAAGATGAATCGTCGTGGCTTAGGGAATATGCTGACGTATTTCCTAAAGAATTAACTAAACTTCCACCACAGTGAGAAGTCGACCACAAAATCAAGCTAGTACCAGGAGCTGTACCAGTTGCAAAGCGACCATATCGAATGTCCATTTTGGAAGCCATAGAACTAAAGGAACAACTCAAACAACTCTTAGATCAGGGATACATTAGACCCAGTAACTCACCTTGGGGAGCTCCAGTGTTATTTCAGAAAAAGAAGGATGAGACTCTCTATCTCTGCATTGATTATCGAGGGCTAAATCAAGTAACAATCAAGAATAAGTATCAGATTCCAAGGATCGACGAACTACTTGATCAACTACAAGGAGCGAAGATTTTCTCCAAGATTGATCTCAGATCAGGGTATTACCAGATCAGAATCAAGCAAGAAGATATTCCAATAACTGCTTTTAGCACAAGGTACAGTCATTACGAGTTTATCATAATGTCATTTGGATTAACAAAATGCCCCTGCTACCTTCAATAGATGAATGCAAGATATATTCAAACCTTATCTTGATGATTTCATCCTTGTATTCTTTGACAACATGTTAACATATTCCAAGGATGAAGGAAGTCACAAGTCACAACTACGAACAGTTCTTAAGACAATGTGAACTCACAAGCCATATATTAAGAAGAAAAAGTATGTGTTCTTCAAGAAGCAAATTGAGTATTTAGGGTTTATAGTTTCAACACAAGACTAGCTTATTAAAACTATGTTTGTAGTATAGAACAATAAAAAGAACTAGCCTAGTGGATACTCACTTGGCAGTTAAGCGCACTTGGGTGACGACACTGCCAAGATGTGTGACCTCCCGGGAAGATTTTCCTACAAGATAGTGGGAGCTTCTCATATGCAGCCAACGAAGCCTTTGTAGCCTATTTCCAAGTATACCAAGGTTTATGCCTTGGTCGCCGCGTTGGATGAAGCCTTAGAGTGACCACCCGACAATGCGCCACACGGTGCTCGCCCATAGATTCGTAAATTTTTATCTTTGCACTACAAAAATGGAGCCGACAACGTGCCACGCGGTGCTCGCCCATAGATTCATAAATTTTTATCTTCGAACTACAAAAATGGATCTCCCTCTTTGAAGTCATCAATAATGCCATCAAAAGCACTTAAAAAAAGCATTCTCTCTTCATCAATGATGTCATCGAAGAACGCTAAAAAGCAAGAGTCCTCTCCTTTTACCCCCTGCAAAACTATAAATTGAGGGCTTCGGGATGACCAAGGAGAGGGACAAGAGCAATCTTGATGAGGAGGAGACTCTATTCCACAAGATGAAGAGACATCATTTCATTCAACCCAAGGAAGGGGATACGTAGAAGGTCTCTCATCCTCTTCTACTCTAATCAGAGAAGAAAATACACCGAAGAACTTTATCCTATTTCATCAATCCGGTTATAAGTCATACCTCTACTCTCATCCCTATTCCATCTATTAGAGAGAGAGGAGTATTGCTTTCTACGAGGCAAGAAAAACCATCCGCGAGGCCTACATCATTGAATTCCGCAATAACCATCATCATCATCAAGAGTCTTACACCCTTGCCAATCAGTATTATTGTCATGTTCTTCTTCTTCTTCTTCTAAGAATCATATTTCCATCATGGCCCCGAAGAAAAAGAATTCAAAAGCAGAAATCGCGAATGACCCTACTAACGTGAAAGCAACAGTTGGAGTTGCAAGCATGGGAGTCACTAATGGAGTCACAAGTGCAGATAACAACCCTTTACCAATCGCGATACCACAAGTCTTTTTAAAAATTTCTATCCGAATTCAATAGAAATAAGATAAGTCTCTTGAGAAATACTGCAATCTTAGAGTATTCACTTGGTAAATTATTAGAACATCTTATAGGCTAGAAACTATTAGGGAAACTATGAAAACCTAGAACTCAAGAGAAATCATAAAGAATTTTAATGTTAACCTTATAGAAAAGAAGACTAGTGAATTCAAGATGAATTTACTAGAATGAAACCCTCAAGAAACTAGCCAAGGATATAGTTTTAATCTAGAAGCTCTGATAGAATATTTTTAAAAAAAATAGAAATAACTCTAAGTTAAAGAAACTAACTTAAGGCCAAAAAACTTGGTTACAAGAATAAACCTTACACTAGGAAGTTAGAGACCCTTAAATCTAGACACCCTTAGTTAAATTCCAAGGGGAATGGTTCATTATCTGAAATTCAAGTGTCAATTTCTACTAGATTAATCATCACGTGAAAGTTGCATGATTGATTGAAGTCAACACTGCTTAAAGATATCAATCTTGTTTGTGATTTTCTAGATTAGATCTTGATTGAATTAAGTACAGGAACAGATAAAAATTGAGGAGCCATATACCTCCCCCAAGGATAGGTGTTGAATCCCCATACCAAGAGGGGATGTTTTTACCACTACGAAAGCATGGACCGGCTCCGATGGCGAGAGGTCTCCTAGCAGGGATCGCATTAAGTAGGAGGCGGTTAGGGTGCCAAAGGGGCTCTAGCTAGTAAATCCTTTACGCACCTAGGAACTACTTGATCCCATGTATGGCCCAAGTTCTACTTGGGACATCTAAAAACGCTGGCTATAGGTGGATTTGATCTTGGTGATGTACAGATGCACCAGATGAGGCAACACGTAAAATTGTACTTTTTCTCATGTATGGATGGGGAACACACATTATGGAACATAATCAATGAATTTGTTTTATTCTGATTGTATGTTCGTGAGTAAATTACACAAACGAACAATGTGCATAAAAGGATTTTTTTAAATTAACGAAGCTATTTTTATATGTTTCACGTAATGTGATAGGTAGTTAGATAGCTAAGAACTTCTATAGAGAGAAGCGGGTGGATGGATTCCCAATGAATCATGTCCTATGGCAGGGTGGTCTCAATTAGCTTAGAGGTTTTCCCAAAAATAAATGCTTACAAGAAACTCTAGGAAGGGCTGATTTGCTGACTTACCTAGGGTTTGGTCTCAGAACCCGAACTGTAAATTATCTTAGGGAAAAGGTACGACAGCTATGCTAGAGCACTGCAAGGGATTTCATAAATCCTTAGTCTGATACTGAAAAAAAGTGTTGTACTCCATGAACCAAGGGTAATAGTAGTCGCTCCTTCCGGATAAGAAGCCTCTAAAAGGACACCTCCGAATGTGAGCTAGTTGTTGATTGGTGACTATTAGGTAAATTAGAAACCTTCAGGTCGGGTTCTCCATGGGTAACGACAGGATGCTTCCCCTACAGGGTAGACATAGGGTTAACTAGTCCGATCATTCTAATTAGAGTACGAATGGCAACTGCTGGAAGGTAAACTTTGAGCAACTACTAAAATGTTAAAGTACGAATGTGCATAAAAGGATTCTTTTTAATTAACAAATTTGTTTTTATATGTTTCACGTAATGTGGTAGGTAATTAGATAACTAAGAACTTTCATAGACGGAAGCGGGTGGATGGATTCTTGACGAATCATGTCCTATGGCAGGGTGGTCTTGGTTAGCCGAGAGGCTTTCCCAAAAACAGACGCTAGCAAGAAACTCTAGGAAGGGCCGATTCACTGACTTATATAGGGGTTTAATTTCAGAACCCAAACTATAAATTATCTTAGGGGAAAGGTACGGTGGCTGTGCTAGATTAGTACGAGGTATTTCATAAATCCTTAGTCTGCTACTGGAAAAAAGTGTTGTACTCCATGAACCAAGGGTAATGGCAGTTGCTCCTTCCAGACAAGAAGCCTCTCGAAGGACACCTCTATATGTGAGCTAGTTGTTGATAGGTGACTATTAGGTAAATTAGAAACCTTCAGGTTGATTCTCCATGGGCGACGGTAGAATGCTTCTCCTGCGGGGTAGACCTAGGGTTAACTAGCGACCATTCCGGTTAGACTACGGATGGCGATGGTTGGAGGTAGACTCTGGGCAACTATAAAATATTATCCATCATATAATCAAGGGCAGGTACATTCCACAACCAAAGCCTTAAAGCTTTTAAAGAGACCAAGCACCTCACTTTTTTCACACACATAAAGTAAACCCATACTTTACAAGTATGATCATCAATGAAGGAAACATAATACTTGCAACCACTCAAAGTAACAGTCTTTGTAGGACCCACCACATCACAATGTATCAATTCAAGTGGCTTCTTACTATATGATTTTCATGTGGAAATGCATGCCTTGCTTGCTTTCCAAATTAGCATGCTTCACATACTTTATGTATCCCATCAACCCTAAACTTAGGCAAGCCATCCACAATCTATTTTGGCTGCATGTCTTTCAGCTACTACATTCACATGACCAAATCTCTTGTGTCAAATTTCAATACCAGACTTATATTAAGAGTAAACAATTTGCTAGCACGTATCCCTACAATCAGATGTGAACCAAACCTACAATCCATGTTCTACCATTTGACAAAATAAAATCAAAATTTTGTAATATTTGATATATACAACACACCAAGCAAGTACTTAGTTTTACTATCTTGCATGCTCAAAGGAACATTTCCAATATTAATAATGGGGTCAGCTATATCATCCCATGTCTCCACATAGCCTAGAGACTCTAGACTACGCATCTCTTTAAACCACTCTCCATGAGAAGTCATGTGGTTAGAGGGACCTATGTCTACATACCATAAATCATTATTTAATGAATCAACAGCAATCATAGTATTTATAAAGTGATATATAGCAAATAATTGTTCACTTGTGTCATCATTATTTTTGCTATTGGATGCATAATTATCTTGCTGCTTTTTTTCATTTCTAAATTTAGCATTCTTTTAAAGCAATTTTTAAAAATGTGGTCTTTCTAACCACAATGCCAACACTCTCTGCTATCACCAACATTATGTTGTCTATTAGAATCTGTAACTTGCCCTCTTTTGACTCCCCCTTCCTTGGGACTGCCCTTTTCTATTTTGATGTGCATTATAACTTTGACCATAACCACCACCTAGGCCTCTACCATGACCTTCACCTTTGCTAGTAGAATAAAACATATGCTCAGACCTGTTCTTTCTTTGAGAAGAAGAGGAATCTAAGTCAAGGTTCTTCTCCTCAAGTATCAACATAGAAATCAAGTCTATAAAATCAGGGATATCATCCCTCATTTTCATAGATGACTTGGAGTTCTTGTATTCATCTCCAAGTCCATCTAAGCATGCACGCACAACATCATCATCATCATCAACTATCACACTGATAGATCCAAGATCTTTCGCAATACTCTTGATCTTCAAGGCATAATCATTAGTGGATAGGTTTCCTCTTTTCAATTGATTCAGCTCTAACCTAAGCTACAACTTTCTAGCCTTTGTGTTTACTTCAAGCAGCCTTGCCAGATTCTTCTATGCAATAGTGGGGTATCAAATTCCTGCAAATGGCCCATCATACTATGATACTAACAAATAGCCAATACATGACTTTACTCTATGTCTGCTCCCAATCTTTCTTAGCCTTTATCTATTCTACAATAGCATTTCGCACAAGAACTTTAGGTGCTATTGCCATGTCTCCTTCAACGTAATTCCAAACACCTTTGCTCTTTAAGACATTTGTCATCCTAAACTTCCATGTAGGATAATTGTTTTTATCAAGCTTCTTGCTAACAATCTAGTTGAAGTTGTTATACATTTTGACAAAATAGACAATCTTGCCAAAAATTGCAATCTACAAGCAAGCTAATACCAGGTGCACCAGAACTAAACACACAATCTTTTTCATTGACTACACAATAATAACTGCAATCTGCAATCTGTATGTGGATGCCTTCTATGTCTACAACCTAGCAAACACTTGAAACCTTACAAACTTGAAATATGTTACCTATGCACATGTAAACGACTAACACATCCAAAACTATAGTATACCCAAAAAATGATCTTGAGACCACTTGCAATTCTAGAAGGAAGGTCGAAACGACCTCAAATACCAAAAATCATAGCAGTTGCAGTATATACACCATTCTTCCTACGTACCAAGTTTCACTGGAATTGAAGACTATTGCCCAATCTGAAGAGCCTCCTGTGGCTATAACCCAAGGCAAATCGAGCAAGGTGGAAGAGATTCTTACCCTTTGCTTTCTTGCTTGCTTTTGTCTCCAATGCCTTCACCTCACTCTTCAATTGAGCTCTGTGCAACCATGGGAATACTTTGATACCATGAAAACAGACAAGAGAGGAGAGAGGTGAAGAATCCAAGAGTACAAACACAAAAGCAATGGAGGCTTGAGAACACATAGAGATAGGGCTGAAATCTTCTTCTTCTACTACTAAAACATGATAAAAGACTAATTGGAAAGTATCACAACATATGTACACACAGTTACTAAGTATGAACCCACTAAGAAAAGAAGAGGTGGCACAACAAATGCGCCATAACTAAGGCTCAACTAAGGGTGGGCCACATGGGTATAGTCCAATTATAGAATCACCGACGTATCCTCATGTTAGTCGCCTAACATGCCAATGAGTAATATCTTGCAACATCACCAAGGCATATAGTGGATGCTAGCTCATGTAAAGCTCAACATCTCAACAAGAGACTGGTGTGTGGGAACTGCAATCGTTACAATGTGTGATCTACGAATACAGAGACAAAAACACAGAGCGGCGTGGCAAAAGCGGGAACACAAAGACAGAGATGGTACTACAGAACTGACTTAAAGATACAGTAGAGATGAGAAATGAGACTTATATTATCTTGCCGAGTGTTACAAGGCTGATAGAGAGCTGGGAGAAGATACAAAGCTTAAGTGCTAGAATGCTCTTGGTGCTTCATATCCTCAAATGAGTTACAAGGGATGTATTTATAGGCTTTTGTAGTGGAAACAATCATTGATGTTAGTGGGGTGTGAGTGCGCATCTTGTAGTGCATGCTTGTTGGCACATAGTGCGCATGGAATATTGTACAAAAGGAAAAAGCATAAAAAGTAGGTGGGTCAAGGTGGTTGGCATGACAAAAGGTCTACCAACATGTTGTGTGCACCCAAAATATGTTGAAAAGTTACATTGAGGCATCAAAAAGAGGGACCACCTTAGTAATCTTTTATTGTCGATCTCATTCGGTGCTTTTTTAGTGAGATAACTTGGCACATGCTAGAGATCTATCTATATATTGAAAGGGACAAATTCACAAATATGTGAAAAGCTTTAATAGATTTGATCATTGCCAAGATTTCTCTTCGATAGGATGGGTAGTTTTGTTGGGTTTTGTTGAATATACCCGACGCATATCGGCAAATGTGTAGGGTTGGTGGAGAAGTAGAAGCACCTTCTTGACATAAGCAAGCACCCCACCCGGAATCTAAGGCATCTATGTAAAGGATGAGTGGTAGGCCAGTAGGTAACTTGAGAGGTGGTAGATGGTGAATTAGATTTTTAATACTTTGTACAACTACTATATGAAGAGCTTTCCATTGAAATTGATCTTTTTGCAAGAGAGGATATAGGTCTTTGGAGTAAAGTGCCAAATTTGGTGTGGCTGAATTTATCCAATTTAGACATCCAAGCAATTGTTGTAATTGCTTCACATTTGTCAGTTCAGCTGGCATGTCTAAAACCTTTGTCAACACATGTTCTTGTAGCTTGATAGTGCCATGTTGAATTTCTAATCCCAAAAATTCAAATGTAGTTTGAACATGATAGACTTTGTAGGGGAGAACACCATTCGTGCATCCTCCACTGCCTTAGCCAACTGGTATAGATGATCTATGTGTTCCTTAATGGTTTCAAAGAACACTAAAATATCATCAATCTTATTACTATATTATTTTAGCTATAGGTTCGGAAAGCCCCAAACCTCCAAAGGGCTTCCCGAACCTACCTCCTTTTCCAAACCTCCTTTCTTTAATAAAAAACCCCCTCCCTTCTTCTCTTTCTCACGTGTAATATCTCATTTTCTCTTCCCCTTCCCTTTTTTCATTAAAGCCTCCCCTCCTCACCTCCTTTTTAAAATTCAAACCCACTTCCTTTTTTAATTAAATTCCTCCCCCCTCCCCCCCTCTCTCTCATGTGTAGGGCTTAGGTTCTCTCTCTCTCTCTCTCTCTCTCTCTCTCTCTCTCTCTCTCTCTCTCTCTCTCTCTCTCTCTCTCTCTTAGATTAAACTTTTTAATTTAAATTTTTTTAATTAAACATTTTTAAAAAAATTAATTTAAAATTTTTCGAACAGCCCCGAACCTCCAGAGGGCTTCCCGAACCTACCTCCTTTTCCAAACCTCATTTCTTTAATCAAAAACCCCCTCCCTTCTTCTTTTTCTCACATGTAATATCTCATTTTCTCTTCCCCTTCCCTTTTTTCATTAAAGCCTCCCCTCCTCACCTCCTTTTTTTAAATTAAAACCCACTTCCTTTTTTAATTAAATTCCTCCCCCCTCCCCCCCTCTCTCTCATGTGTAGGGCTTAGGTTCTCTCTCTCTCTCTCTCTCTCTCTCTCTCTCTCTCTCTCTCTCTCTCTCTCTCTCTCTCTCTCTCTCTCTCTCTCTCAGATTAAACTTTTTAATTAAATATTTTTAAAAAATCATTTAAAATTTTTTGAACATAGTTTTTCACACACTTTGAGAAGGAGAGAGAATAAAAGAGAGAGAGAGAGAGAGAATAATAATAATAATAATAATAAAAAGAAGAAGACGAAGAGAGAAGGGGGAGAAAGAGGAAATGGAATAGTCTTTTTTTAATTAAACATTTTTCTTCTTCCCCTCCCCCTCTCTCTCATGCATAGGGCCTAGGTTTTCTCTCTCTCAGATTAAACTTTTTAATGTAAACTTTTTGTCTAATTAAAATAAGGAGAGAGAGAGAGAGAGAGAGAAATATACAAAGAGCAAAAAAGAAAGAAGAGGAGAGGGAGGGAGAGAGAGAGAGGGGGAACAGAGAGAAAGAGAATTATAGAGAGAGAAAATATAAAATTTAAGAGAGAGAGAGAGAGAGAAGAAAAGAAAAAAGAAAAAGAGAGGAGAGAGGGGGAGAGAGAGACACAGAGAAGAAAATGAGAGAGAGAAAATAAGAAGAGAAAGAATTTGAACACAGTGAGAGAACTATAGAGAGATGAAAGACAAAATTTAAAAGAAAGAAAGAGAATTATAGAGAGAGGAAATATGAAATTTAAGAGAGAGAGATAGAGAGAGGAAAAAAAAAAGAAAAAGAGAGGAGAGAGGGGGGGAGAGAGACAAAGAGAAGAAAATAAGAGAGAGAAAATAAGAAGAAGAGAAAGAATTATAGAGAAAGGAAAGTTAAAATTTAAAAGAAAAAGAAAAAAAAAGAAACTTTCTTTTTAATTAAAATAAGGAGAGAGAGAGAGAGAGAGAGAGAGAGAGAGAAATATACAAAGAGCAAAGAAGAAAGAAGAGGAGAGGGAGGGAACAAAGAGAAAGAGAATTATAGAGAGAGAGAGAGAGAGGAAAAGAAAAAAGGAAAAAGAGGAGAGAGGGGAGACAGAGACAGAGAGAAGAAAATGGGAGAGAGAAAATAATAAGAAGAAGAGAGAGAATTTGAACACATAGAGAATTATAAAGAGAGGAAATATAAAATTTAAAAGAAAAAGAAAAGAAAAAAATTTAAAGAGAAGAAAAAAAGAAAAAAGAGGAGAGAGAAGGAAAAGAGAGGAGAGGGGGAGAGAGAGAGAGAGAAGAATAAGAATAAGAAGAAGAGAGAGGAAAAGAGGAAGAGAGATGGGAAAAAAGAGAAAAGAGAAAAGTCTTCTTAAAATTTAAATATTTTTTGAGAGAGAGAGGATGGAAGAGAGAAGGAGAGAGAGAGAAAGAGAGAGAGAGAGAGAGAGAGAGTATAAAATTTAAAAGAGAGGAGAGAAGAAAAAGATAAAATTTAAAAGAGAGAGAGTGAGAAAAGAAAAAAAGGAAAATTAGGAGAAAGGGTAGAAGAAGAAAAGGGGACGAAGAGAGAGAGAAAGAGAGAAGAGAAGAGAGAGAATATAAACTTAAAGAGAGAATTATATATAAGAAAAAGATAAAATTTAGATACTTTAAGAGAGACTAAGGGGGGGAAGAAAGTGAAAGAAGAAGAAGAAGAGAGAGAGAACATGTAGAAAGAATTATAGAGAGAGAAAATATAAAATTTAAAAAGAGAGAGAATAAAAAATAGAGGAGAAAGAGAGAAGGAAAAGAGAGGAGAGAGAGTGTGTGAGAAAGAAGAAAAGTGCAAAGAGAAGAAAAGGAGAGAGAGAGAGAGAGAGAAAAGAAAATTTTTAAAAAGAGAATGAAGAGAGAGAGAGAGAGAAGAAAAAAGGGAAAAAGAGGAGAGGGAGAGAGAAGGAAAAGAGAGGAGAGAGGAGGGAAAATAAAAGGAGAGAGAGAGAGAAGAAAAGCAGGGAGAGAAAAAAGGAGAGAGAGAGAGAGAGAATCAGGAGAGGAAAAAAATAAACTAAAATAGAAGGCAAAGAGAGAGAGAGAGAGAGAGAAAATTAGACAGAGAATTTGGGGAGGGGAGAGAGAGAGAGAGAGAGAGGAAAAAGAGGAGAGAGAAAGATGAGAAATGGATTGTTGAGCGAAGTTGCCGTGCGATAGCACAGAAACTTCGCTTGACGCTTCGAAGCGGCCTAGCGTTCTGTGCGCGCGAAGTGTATATTAAATAGAATGGAAATTTTGGGATGGCATTGGGCTTTAATGGAAGAGAAATAGCATAAGAGACCCTTTTTTCTTTATATATAAGAGGATCTTCATGCACAAAAGAATTTAGATGGTCTATTACCTTTTGACTTTATTGGGCATATTTTTACTTTTCTGTATTAATCCACTATTCCCTAGCAACATTCTTTTGTTGAGAAGGGAGTTTTGAAATAGAGTATATATATGTTGCGGCCAATTTTGGGCAGAAGAGGAATATCTGCTTTATTTCCAAGATAGGAAATAGTAAAATGCTCCAACCAAAAAGTATACGGGACAAGGTGTTGGATGATGTCTACCCCAATGAGCAAATCATAGCACATCTAGTTCATTAGATGTATTTCGATAGGAACTTTGATATGCCCCATATGCAGATATGCTTGAGTCACATGAATAAGAGTAACCTTTTTATCATTAGACAATTCTACTATGATTGGAGTGGTTACTTTTATACAATTTGGAGGGAAAAGCTCATAAGGAGCTATGGTTAGATTGAACCAGTGTCTAAAAGGGCATCTACATACAATGAAAATTGAGGCACGTTTTTGAGTTGTACACAAATCATGGGGATAGGACCATCAGTAGTAAGGGCATTAAATGTGTGTACCTTTACTTTGGCTAACCTGATCGGTTGTCGAGATCTTCTGGAATGGTAGTCTTGGTCTAGCATGTCCTACTTATTGAAGTAGTAATGACTGCGACCTCGGTGATTTCTTGAAGAGTGGTAGTCGCAATGTTTGCTGGACTGGCCATTACCATATGAAGTGAAACAAGTACATTGCTTGCATCCAAAGTCAACATCATATTTGGTTGTAGATTTACAGATAGACAAAGGAAATTTCTGATTAAGCATTGTCATTTTTTTATGTTGGCAAACTTCTTTGATAGTTATTCTATTGTTTGTAGGATTTGTCCCACACTATCTAAGAAACCTCTATTTTCATTCTTCATTTTTTGTTTACAGTAGAAGGGAATGGGTTCTGGTAAAGAACATACGAAGTGTTCTTTCATGTTGTTGTCATGAGCTCCCAATCCTTCATACAATAGATCTCTCATATAAATCAAGTACTCCTTGTATTGCCTGGGATCGCATAGCTTTGACTTGAAAAATGCTTCATGAGCTTCAAGCACATCATCCAGTTTATTGCCTACTAATTCACCAAGGAGGAATTCAAAAAATAACTGGACTGGATCTTGATGCTACTGGACAATAGCTAACTTGACTTGGGGATGTATAGAGATCCACCATTGTTCAAGCCGCCAACAAAACCATGGGTCATGGCATTCAATATGTCTATGCGGCTGTCCAAAATTTTTTGGCCACAACATAGGCATACATCATGTAAATTAATAGCTTGATTTGTTATGGAGATTTTTCATCTATTAACCATATAGGAAAAGATCCAACCTTTCCAAGGATGCCAATTTTCTTGTAGAAGTTTGTGTAAGTGGTTTTAAAATAAGAAGAAGAAGCATTCACAGTACCAATAGCTTTAGTAGTAGTATTCACGGGGAGAGTAGGAAGAGTACTTATAGCAGTAGACTCATGTGCATTGAGTAGAGCCTGTAGTAATGTATCTAGGGGAACATTGGCTCTATGAGGATTGATGGGAATAAAATCCTCATAAAAAATGTTGTCACCATCTTCATTAGAAGATAAAGTATAAGCAACTTGATTTTGGAAAGCAGCTTGATCTCTATAGTACCATGCAAGTAGTTCATTAGGAGGGCCAGTAGGCGGATGTTGTTCCAAACTTTCACCCATCGTGCGCGAATTGATGCATGATTCCATTTTTCGTTGAGGGTCTTCCTTCTGCTTATCTTCTGGGTCAATACATAAAGGCATTTGATCCATGACTTGATTTGCTTCTCTCTTTCTTTTGATTCTGTCATCAATGTGATCAAAAGCAATCTTATAGTCATGATTTGACCACTCAGGAAACATGAGTTCAAGATACTCTAACAATTCTTCAGCAGTATCTCCTGGCTAAAACAAGCTAGGTTGCTAAATATTGGTTTCACCTTTCATGACAAACATGACAGAAGGACAATAAATCTGTTGCGGCTCCTTTGAAGATTCCATCCGGATCATCAGAATCATTAGAGTATTGCGGCTCTAGATTCAAATCAAGCAAATCATAAGAAGTAGAAGGCACATCATAGGTTCCTTCATGAATTTTAATGGTGCCTTGTTCAGATCTAGTGATAAATTTTGCCTTTGCCTTTAACCGAGACATGAATAACCTGATGCATATTAAGTGAGCTTGGTGAAGGAGAAGAGAAGTATGAACTCCAACCTTTTTGTAATCTCCTCATAGAGAAAGCATTCCAATCAGTAGTAGTAGGAGAGATGGACAAAAATGTGGATGGAGAAGGATTTGTTGAAGAAGAAGCACTGCTAGGCACATGTGAAGTTTGCACTTGTGCTTTAACTAATTGCTGACATAAGACAACAATATTGTCACATATTTGTTGTAAATTATCAACCTTCTCTATCAGACCTCCAAGGCTAGGTGTGTCCAATTAGAAGCTTGCAATTTTGTTGTCCAAGAAGCAAAATCCTGTGGCCTTAAGTAACGAGTAGCTTTGTACTTATTGTTTTCATACTCAAACTCTTGAATGACATTGGCAATGGAGGAAGAATCTTGTTCAATGAGTTTCTTGCAATGCTGGCAAATACCATGTATGATGTGATTTGTCACTAAAAGAATAAAGAACAAAGTGACAGTTATGTGCACCCACCACCTGCAGGTGTGTGAGTTTGTATACAAGTAATTATAGGCAGCTAGGCACAAGTGGCCTTTAACCCCCAACAAAAACTATCTCTAACAACACTAAGCTTTCTTGTAGAAAAGTAGAGTCAAGCAAGCCAACAAGAAACCAAACTTCTATTGGTACCAGAACACCAACCTTAACCACTATGAATGCTACCACCAGCTCAAGCACACCTACATCAACTGGCACCAACTTCAAGCAATACCTACAAGCCAATTCAAAAGCAATAACGGAGAGAAACAATAATAAACAATTCATCTACCACACCAGATGCAAACAAACAAAAAGTTGTACATAGGCCATACTATGAACATTGAAAAAAGACTCCAACACGGAAGAAAACTAGCCTATTAAGTTTTTTTTAAAAGTTTAAGAAATGCATTAATGTGGTTGTCTAGTGTCCTAATCTCTTATAATACTCAACAATAGCCATAAATATAAAGATTTCCACAATAACAAAAAAGAAATATTACTAGCATTACTAGAAATATAACCAACATAACATGCACAAAAACTACATACGATACCAAGCACAGGGTGATGGCAACAAAAAAAGATAGCACACATAGCAAAATGTAATTTTAAATCTTAGCTTGTGGCTCATATCTTTTGTTTTTCATCTAGCTTTTATGGTTTTTTTTTTTGCTTTTTAATTTTCTTTTTATATTTAACATAAAAAATCAAACAAAGTGAAAAAACTTGAAAAAATCTAACAAAAATGTCCTTAAGTTGCACGTGTAAAAATTTAAGAAAGAAACTATTGATTCTCTCTCTCTCTCTCTCTAAGTTGCACGTGTAAAAATTCAAGAAAGAAACTATTGACTCTCTCTCTCTCTCTCTCTCTCTCTCTCTCTCTCTCTCTCTCTCTCTCTCTCTCTCTCTCTCTCTACATATATGCCACTCATTAGCAATAGGGAGAGTAATCCCTCTATAGAGTATATACATTGTGTATAAATAAACATATGCCCATCAATATTATGTCAAGTTCTTAATTATTATATTTCCAAAGAATACAATATAGATATTCTTTACACACATGCATACATATGCATACAAGCATGCATGTGTGTGCACACACATACATGTGCAAACACAAACATATACATACATGCACACAATTTAATACTATATAATGTATTTTTCTTTTTGAGGCCTTCATCCCCCACAATGTCAAGTCATGCTTAGATGCATGTTAATAGCACCAACCCTCATCCACAAACCTTGTCCCTTTTGTGCCTTTGTCTGACAATATACATAGCCCCTTGATATGAATATGAGCTATTGTCCTCAAGATGAGCCATTCTATGAACTCTTGTGCCTCGGTGTTTTGAGTTGTGCTCTCAATAGTGTTCTCTTGTGCTCTCATGTGCATGTTGAGTTGGTGAAGCTACAATGGAATGTGATGCATCATAGCTAGGGGGCATATGTGCACTTGCTTGTTAGTGCACGTGCATACATGTTACCCTAAACTATTTACTTTGTAATGAGAAAACATGCAACTAAATAAATGGAATAAAGTTGCATTCCACCAAAAATACGTGAGTAACAATATCAAATTAACGTAGATTCCACTATCAATGTCATGATTGTAAATTTTATTACACTAAAAGGCATTATCATAGTAACTAAATATCATATCAAAGACGTGATTTCCAAGTTATAAATTTGATTCATATTGTTTAATTATGTGTGTTGACTTTTTGAACTTGCTTGCAACAAAGCTTCTAAGATTCTCAACTCTTAAATTCAAATCCAAATTCACAACATTGATCATCCTCATCAAAGCACTTTTTATATACTTCCAGTAATTACAATTTTTATGCAACATGAATAGATGTGTTCTGATCCAAACAATTGGATCATACATAATTGCAATTTGAAAAAATTGACACATGTAGCTGAAATTTCAAGTTCTATCAAGTTGATACACAGTCTTCCACTACCATAGTTAAAAGTTTCTGACTAATCCTTAGCCCAAAAAGGTTCACTTGTGTGTAGCATGATGATATTAATGTGAGAATAAGAAGTCCACATAGGTAGAAAAATGAAAGATGCATGTACATAGAATAATTATTAATGCGGTAACCCCATACTAATCATGTACATCAATAATTTGAAGCACTACTTTTCATAATTCATTATATTAAATTCATATCAATATTCACATTAATGCAAGAGGCCCTAATCGAAACCCTGAAATTAAAAGCTGAGTCCCTTCAGAAGGCAGAAGGTCAAAAGGTAAAGGCCTCGAGAGGCTTGAAATAATGAAGAGCTGAAAATAGTGCTTTATCATGTACAACATCCACTGACCACAGCCATTATAGCCTCAATACATACGCATGGACTTCCACTAAAGAGCTTTTGAGCCCAGCCCAGATGTTGCTGAGAACGAGAGGACCAACCAAACATGATTCACATACTACTGAGGTGCAAGTAGGCTCTCATATTGCTTTCTCGTGTACAGCATCCACTTATCATAGCTATCCAACTTCAATACATACGTATGGAACTTCACTAACGAGCTTCTGTGCCCAACCGAGATGTAGCTGGGAATCCTCTCCTCTAGCATTTCATACAGCCTGGCTTCTGTGGCAACATCAAGTGCACTCGTTGCCTCATCTAAAAACGCCATTATCGGCTCGTGGAGGAACAGACGTGCAAACGCAAGCCGCTGCTGCTCCCCAGAGCTCAATATCCCCCCCCAATCACACTCCGCATTCAGACCCCCAACCTTTGATGGCAGATCTCCAAGTGCCACCTGCTCAAGCTGCCTCATCAATCTCTCTTGATCCAGAGTCCCTGCCTTTAGCTCAGCACAAGGAAAGAGCAATTGCTCTTGCAAGTCTCCAAGTGGCATGTAGGGCTTCTGCGGGAGGAAAAACGTCTCTCTCTGTGTTGGTCCTTGAATCAAACCCTCCCCACGGTTCCAAAGCCCAGCTGCAGCTCGCAGAAAAGAAGACTTGCCACATCCTGATGCACCCATTATCAATAGAGACTCACCTGGAGCAAGATTCAGATCCAAGTTCTTTATCAACAATGTGCGCAAGTTTGGCGTGTACAGACTCAGGTCCTTGACAACAAGCCCAGCTCCTACATCCCTCTTTATGAAACCTGTAAGAAGCATAAGTAACACCCCATCACACAATGTTTTGCATCTATCATGTGAGCTCAGACAAGCACATGAAAGGAAAACGTCATGTCTACAGAAATGCATGAGATTACCAGGGGTTTTGGCAACATGTAGCAAAGCTGCAGTGGTGTTGTCATAGCTGTCTAATTCGACTACTGAAGACTGCTTCTCAGCATATTTGGATGCAAGCCGAGTGCATTTGTGTTCCAACAAAGCTTCAAGTAAACCATCCAAACGCTCTGTTTGAGCTGCAAGCCCGCTTCATATAGAAAAAAGACAGACTGTCAGAGCAAAAAGATTGAGAGGTGGAGGAACCAAAAGGGACAAGGAAATGTAGAGAGACTCAAGATTTGCAACTGCAAAGTCTATCCATGTGCGAGCACAATATAAACATTCATATTCAGCATACTAGGAGGCATAAGGAGAGATTAAATGCTTTTCAACATGGCCAGGCGCCTCTCAGATGCCCAACAGATGAGCCATTTCCCTGAGTATCACACAATAAAGCAAGCAGAAAAATAACCGAATGCCCACAGTTCCAAGTAAATCATCATGATAACGCAGTGCCAACAACGTCTTCTGGATGGTGATTGAGCAGGATTCCTATTTAAGGCAGACTATTTCCCTAGCAAGAACAGCACTCACCTGAAGTTGTCGAATTTCAGCACAATCATGGACAAAGCAGTCAGTATGCTCTTGAACGCAAACCCTGTTTGCGAGATGACACCAAACTCCACCTGACGTGAGCATATTATGAGCTGTAATCCTTTACAACCACAAATATAGGAAACTAGCCAGTTACCTCTCCAGCAAAATATCGTGGAGCTATGATCAAACTTGGAATTATGATAACCGCATACTCATATGCATTGCTAAACAGTGCAAGATGTCGACACCATATCAAAAGCTCCCGCACGTTTCCCACTAAGATTGAGAAAAATCCCTGTGAATCATACCAAAAAGGAAAGTTTTGTTTCAAACTTGAAAAAACCACAATTCAAATGTGCAGATTGCTAGCGAAAAATGCATACCCGTATTGCACTAGCTTCATGTTTTTCTCCGCGATAAAACGCTATGGACTCAGCATTATCACGAATCCTCACAAGAGAGTACCGAAAATCTGCTTCCATTTGCAAGCCCTAATGTACAAAACAAAGAGCATGTGTAAGTCATGAAGACAATTCACAGCTCTTATTGCTCAGTGATAAGCTCAGCTCCTATGCTTATCAACCAATTCCCAAGTAATTTCATCCACTTCTAAAAAGTATATTGATGAGTGTCCCTAATAGTACTAACCTACCATCACAAGACCATCCAAGTCTAAGAATCCAAACACAAAGCTCCATGTATCATAGTGATGAGTCTCCCTTCTAAATACTAAGACATGCTCGTTCACATCATCAATTTCCAAGAGTGAGTATAGACTATGTATGAAAGTTTGCTCCCACATGCACACCTATAAGAGCACACATTTATATGATCTCCAAACAGAAGTAAACCTTGGCTGAAGTTGACCGTTCAAAAAGCATCTATAAATGCACATATAACACATCTATAGAAACAAGGAAACCTTGCAGATCCATTCCCTGTGAAAAATAAGCCCGCTGCCCAATGATATAGTCCTGTAGTTTGCTTACCACACTCAAAGCTCATAAACTCGATAACCTGAGAATGGCCTTTTACTGACCCAAACTAACCAAAGCATTTCTTGAACCACCCTAGATTAAGCTACTCCTAGACTGCTGTTACTCGAGTGTGTGCCTGTTTTCATAACCTATACAAGCCCTCAGTTACTTTTGCCCAGCACAACCCCAGTCCCCCTTCTCTAGTGTCCTGCAGATCCTACTCTCCTTGAATAATCAGACGACTCTCCTCCACACCTTCTTCCCTATTTCCCACATCCTATATTCGACTTCTCCTCCTTCCAGCTTCCTCATCTTATGTGATAACTACAGTCGATGTAGTACATAGGGCAAAGCTGAACACTATCTTAAGATAAGTGGTCCAGTGCACACCAGAGCTCTCTCAGTAAAACAAGGACAAAAAGATTTTTTGCATGGGGCTCCCTGTAAGTGCTTGTACAAGTTTGCATTAAGATGGAAGAAAAGGACCTTGCCTGCATCTTCAACTAAGTGGTTGTACAAGTCAAAACTAAATAGAATTGAGATGGAAGAAAAGGACCTTGCCTGGAACTTTAAGTGCATAATCTTTTCACCAAAAACACGGACAGTAAAATAGGTCCCTAAGCTTGAGTAGAAGAACAAAAAGAAGACAAGCTGTGGAGAGATTGACCTGCATTGTGGCATCATGGAGCAAATAAGAAGCGCTAAGACATGAGACCTCTAACAACAAAATAAGGTTACTCAGAAAGCCTCTGATATTCACATAGGAATTGTTGACATCAAAAAGCTAAAAGATTACCATAGTACACCTGTGAATGCAAAGATCCTGAGAAGCTTTCCACTTGTGAGTGTGATGATGCCAACAGCATTTCCTACAAAGCTTGCAATATCCTCACATATGCGTTGATCTGGATTGTCTAGTTTGCCATCCATCTTCAGGTCAAAATATGCTCTGTCAGCTATCACAATTTCAGCATTAGTCATAAGCCCATGACAATAAATTCAAGAAGACAGTCAAGCTTGAAAGACACTTTAAAAGCAGATGCCTGAATGTGAATCCTGATAGTTTAGGCTGTACACACATTTTGCTTTTCCCCAACTTTACCTACTAATCATTGCATATCATGAGAAAGACACATACTGAAATAGTCTGCAAGTAAAACGTCTGTCAGCCAAATCCTCCATTCCAAACCAAGGAGACCCTGAAAGGACAAAGGACCATTAAACCAGGCTAAGCCAAGTAAACCAACTGTCTATGTACATGGGTAGCTTCTAAGACATGGTTAAAAAGCACACAACTATAATTAGGACTCTAAAAGAGACCAAGGAACTGGCTCTCCTGGGGCTGGGCCAACTGCAGCGACCTGAATGCTCAGGTCTAATTACTCCTGATGTTTCTAAATGACTATTATGAGACCAACGAAGATTGTCAGTCTTGTACGTATAACAATCTCTAAGTCTGCGTTCTGATGTATCTTTAGAGCCTGTTAAACAAATCTGCCGCAAAATGAGCTCAATGGCTATTCTGTTTTCAAGCACACAACAAACATCCCTCCTGAGATGAAAGCATATCCACAAATGCAGTAGAGTTTGTGGTATCATTATTCTCAACAGAAATATGCAATTAGAGTCAAAGAAAAAGAGGAAATTTCCACCTGCATGTATTCATAAACGGCAAATAATGGAGTGGCCACAACAACCATCAAAACAAACATCCAGGTTGCCCGATGAAAGCCTTCTATATCCTTTTTGGACAGAGCAGTTGAGAAATCCCTTTGCACATATGAAAGGAGCACAAACATTCCTGGTCCAAGGCAACCACATTCCACATTCAGACCACATGGCACAAAAGAAAACCTAGATATAAATCAGCCATGCTCATTGAAATCATAGGCAACACACAAAATGCAACACAGCAACCAAGATTTGTGTCAGAATCAAGATAAATCTGTCACAAGCTCCTCTCCTCAAAAACCAAGCCCTCATTGTGTGTGCACTCTCAAATAGCATGTATACAACCACTTGAACTAACATCATTCGGGATCCTCTTCCCATTCTCACCACAAAGGCGCATTGAACAATTTCTATGCCAACAGATTAATTAGCAAAGATCAAAACAGAATTGGCAAAGAGCACCTCACTCCAACTAGTAACAAAGGGCAATCTTCCATCGTTTTAGATTAGCTAGGTACAGGCCCTCTTTGAAATGGCTGTCTTGCATACGCTGGCATACAATGCGGGGATTATCCTAATCCAAAGAAAACCAAGGCCACCTTTGACAAGAACCGAGACACAAAGAAAGAGCAACCTAACATAACCACTTGGATTTTGACTGTGACACTCGGGGAGAAGTAGTATAACTCAAGGGTTTTTGCAACTACAAAGTAGCCTCAGAATACTGCAGTTTTTCTTGGAAAATAAAGAATCTGTGAAACACCAAAGAGGACTTTTGGACTCTTTCTCGTGTGACACAGCCGCCTTTCCTCACGTATGGAACAGGCATTCCACACTTTGTTGTTCTCTGGAAAAAAGAGCACTCTGCCTCCTCTTTTGAGAATACCTGCACAAAGTGCACATAAGATGAAGACGAGAGCAAGGAGGAAGCAAGCACGGCGTTTGCATTCTGACTTGAAGTACATAGAGCCAACTCTCCACATCTTATGAAGCAGAGGCCACGATGGTGCAAGTTTGGGCCTGGATTTTGCTGCTGACGTGAACGAGGATGGGGAGGACTTCGAGAGAGACGGCATCCTCTTCTTTGAGGTTCCTTGAATAACATCCATTTTCCAGGGATCTTCACGTTTCTCTTCCTCTGAAACTGCAGGGATATAATGACCTTCAGGTGAAGCAAGCAAATATGCCAAAGTACAAATGCAGCAGAATGTGACGAAGCTGTTGATGATCAGCTTCCATGGTTACCCCATGTAAACACAGACTGTAGGTTGGTTTAAGACATTGTCAGTAAGCGTTCCTTGTACCCGATGTGTGGCAGGAGAGGGGGTATTTGCGGTTCAGTTTGCGGCATGATGTGTTCATGAAACTGCACAGACAAGAGGAGGTAAAAGCTTAACATCAAGAAATCCACCAGGAAACGCTACTTATTCTCTGCAGATTAGCAAGCAGGGAACTTAAGGATCAAGGCAAGAAACGCAAACAAGCGTGATTACCTCGGATTGAAAGGGGAATGCAGGTCGATGTCTGCGATAATTTTCTGCAGTTTACGACAGGCAGGTCGGCCTCTGAGAGGGATCTGCGGGCAGAAACTGTGAATGCTCTTGGTGCTGTCACCAAGTGATGTGGCAACAAAAGTTTACTGCTAGCAGAAGTTACTGTGAATGCTCTTGGTGCTGTCACTAGTGATGTCCATATTAAAAATAAGGTAGACATTAATCCATCCATAAGTAAGAACTATTTGTGATGTCCTTAAGGCTATTGATTTAGCTATTTTCATTCCCTGCCTTTTTCCTTATTTTTTATGTCATTAATTTTATGACCACTATTCTTAATATACACAAGCTTGAAAAATGACTATATATAGATCACTCATGTCTGTCACATTTTCTTGCTTGGATTATCGGTTAACGAGGCAATGCAAAGCCCACACGATCTTGGCAGGGGTTCAAATCTCACGGCTCCTTTTTATTCCGAAAAGGTAATGGGCCTTGTCCAGTACATTAAGGTCGGACATGTATATCTTAGCGCGGAAATCATCTTGACGAATCCCTTTTCAACATGTCAGCATCATGAGCCTGTACTCATGTTGCCTTCCACAGAGTCTAAATCGGGCCTAAGCAAGATAGTGCACAACACAAGATTGGGTACAATCTTCCTCCATGTATTTAGAGGCTCTCATCAATGCATGCATTTAGTGATTTGATTGATCTTCTACCAAAAAATAGCTAATTTTACAAAATAGAGCAAGCTTTTTGCTTGCTTAATTGCATTAAGGTTTGTTAATCTTTTTGTGCCAAATAAATAATATAATTTTATGCCTAAATAATTGTGCTAAAAATTTATCCAATGCTAATAGTGTTACACCTACAAGAATAATCGATAATAATATAGATAACACCATAAAAATAAATACATCCATTTTCTTGCTTTTAACAAATAAATAAACCCAATGACATCAATAAATAAATGCAAATAATCCCAAATAAATTAATGCTAAGCCCAGGAATGTGAACATATTCTCACTTGTCTCTACACATCAACCATGTCTAACAACAACCAAGTTAAGTTAAATTTTACTTGCACAAGTCTACATAGATCAATTCAATCATTTGTGATTGATTTACCTAATCACTCTTTTGTTTTGTGAATCAGGTGTGCACAACAAGTTGTGTAAGCACTATCATAAGGCCAAACCCTTATACCCCTCGTTTCATCAAACAAGTCTACATATTTTATTGACCTCTTTGGTTTCTTGTTCTTTTGAGTTTTGGAATCATGCTCCTACCACCATGTTAGATAAATGACAAGTTCAATACATTGCAATTGAACTATAACTCAACTTGAGAGAGAGAGAGAGAGAGAGAGAGAGAGAGAGAGAGTGTGTGTGTGTGTGTGTGTGTGCTACATGCTTGCATGATTGTATATGTTACATTTACATCATGTTCATTATAAAATTGAACATAATGTATCTTATATTTTTATAAAAAAAACAAATAGTATTATCATTTGTCAGAGTTAACTAAGACCAAATGCTAGTTTGTTTAATGTTAGGCCTTGTTATCAATGTATTATTCGAGTTGTAGATGTTGGAGAGGGAAAACTTCCCAAGAGGTCACCCATTTCCCAAATTAGTTTTATAACCATCTAAACCCCAAACCTTAAGGTGACGGGAACTCTAGTCTTAGCTAATTTGAGTACTAACTCTAGTTCCCGTCACCTTAAGGTTTGATTACAATTTTATATTAATTAATCACATTGCATTGATTACAAGTATTTGGATTTCTTATATTTTTTAGATGACTCTTTTAAAGTTTTTTTATTCAAATAAGTTATTTCTTTATGATTTATTAAAATCCATAGCATTCTATGTGTTGCCATTGGAACAATATTAATAAGCAAATTTTCTAGTATAATCCATGAGTATATCCCCTAGGCCTGGACATCACTCCCGCTCAACATTACAGCTCCATAGAAAGAGAGAAAAGGAGAGCTTCTTGCCGCCACCGTATATGAAGAAGAGGGAGAAGTGTACAAGGGAGAAAGAGAGGATGTCACGAAGAGAAGACGATGAATCCATCTGCAGGTCTTTGCGATAGGTACATTGCCTCTTCTTGGTTTGTTCTTGTGCTTTCTTCTTTTCTTTTGTTTGTTTTTCTTGAGAATGAGATACATTGAGAGAGAAAGAGAGGAAAGGAGAGAGGAAGAAGAAGAAGAAGAAGAAGAAGAAGGAGAGAGAGAGAGAGAGAGAGAGAGAGAGAGAGAGAGAGAGAGAGAGAGAGAGAGAGAGAGAGAGAGAGAGAGAGAGAGAGAGAGAGAGAATACGAAAGATAACAGAGAGAGAGAGAGAGAGAATACGAAAGATAACAAAGAAAGAGAGAGAGAGAGAGAGAGAGAGAGAGAGAGAGAGAGAGAGAGAGAGAGAGAGAGAGGAGAATGAGTGAGAGAAACAATGAGGGGGCGGAGAGAAACAAAGAGAGAGGCAACAAAGAAAGAGAAAGAGAGAAAGAAAGAGAGGGGGAGAGAAAAAGAAATGTAGAGTGAAGGGAGAGGTGGATAAAAGGGTGAAGTAAAGAGAGGAAGGAGAGGGGAAAAAAGAGAGAGCTAGAAAGAGAATGGAAGAAAAAGAGACAAAAAGAGAGATAGAGAAAACAACAAATAGAGAGTGAGAAAAAGAGAGAGAAAAATGGAAACAATAAGAGAATTAGAGAGAATGAAATAATAGAAAGAGAATGGCAGAAGGGGAAGAGAGGCACAAAGAGGGGTGGGGAGAGAGAGTCTTTCAATGTCTTGTTTCATGAGTTTTTTATTTTCTATCTTTGATTTTGATTTTAATGAGATGCATTGAGGGCGAGTGGAGAGGAAATGAGAGAAAGACATAGAGAAAAGAAGGGAGGGAAAGAAATAGAGAGAAGAAGTAAGAGTGGGGAGGGAAGATGAGGGAGATAAATAAACATCTATAAAAAGAGAGGGGGAGAGAGAAGCAAAGAAGAATGAAGGGAGGCAAATTTAAAAAAAGAAAAAGAGAAAGATAACAAAAACATGTTGTTTGCCATAACGTAAATGGAAAATGATGATGGTCGTGATGTCCAAGATCATGAGGCATATCTTAATCACCATGTCCCATGTCCTTGCTCTCAATGCAAGCTGGAAATCAAACGAAAGTGTCCCTTGTTTATAGAATACGTATGACACTTTAGTGAGTTTCAATCGAAGATAATTAATTAGGCGATCTCAGACTTTGAGAGAGCGGTAAGAAAAGTGTGTATCAATCATGCCTTACATTCGCAAACTAATTGAATATCATATACAAAAACATTAGACGTGTCCATAAAATTTATACATGGAGGTGTCGTCTCATCCCAAGCAGGAATACACCTATTGCAGCTAGTTAGAAGAGTTCGTGGGCATACGATGGATGGAGTGCCTGAGCCAATCCACCACTTGGAAAACATGACTTAGTTTACATCCTCAATACTAGAGGAGACAGTCAGCCTTTCAGACCTTCCTTCAATCTTGGAGCCTGAGATGGAGGCAATGATCGATGCATTGATGCCCACAGATACCAAATCACCTGATCCGCTAAGAGAGGAAGCATTTATACCATTATATAATGGGTGCTGAGTATCTCACCTGAAGACATTACTTGTGCTCCTAAGTGTGTAGGCAAAATATGGGTGGAGCAATGTGAGTATGACCAAGTTGTTCAGGTTCATTCTATGCACGCTCCGTTGCTCATTTTGACTCCATTATAAAAAACACGTGCTTTTTCAAGACATTTTATGTATTTTTAAAGGTTGCTAAAGTATTATATATTATCACCTGGAAATGCGATGCATGAGTCTCATGTGATAATGCACAACATGTTTTACGAAAGCTTGGCATGGACTACAACAGCATCCATGCATGTGTTAACGATTGCGTGTTGTTTCAAGGAGACTACGGGACTATGTAGACATATCCAAAGTGTGGTGCTCACAGGTATCGACAGGACTTGCAAGGGCAAACCATCCCTAAGAAAGTTCTTAGACACTTTCCACTTATACCGTGTATATGTCACATGTTTTGTACGTCGAGCATGGCGAGCTTGACAACGTAGCATGCACAGAATAGTTCCACAGATGGAGTCCAACGAATATCAGCAGATTCACGTGCATGGAGCCACATTGACTCTACCTTTCTAGGCTTTGCACAAGAGCCATGGTGTGAACCCATTTGGTCTCTACTTATAGTGTGTGGCATGTAGTTCTTGTTAACTATAACATCCTGCCATAGCTTTCTACGAAGAGAGAACACCTGATTCTTAGCTTGCTCGTTCCTGGGTGCTACAAAGTCAAGAATATAGATGTCTATCTCCGTCCATTAGTTGATGAGCTCAAGATTTTGTGGGAGGAGGGGATTGCCGTGGAAGATATGAGCAAGCGCGATGGTCGATGATTTGTCAATATACGAGCCATTCTCATGTGGACCATGCATGACTTTTCAGGATTCGGTGAGTACTTAGGTAAGTAGGCTTCCATTCTCGTTTTGGTGATATCTAACATAGCTCATTCAAGTTTGTGTTGACTAAATAGGGGTGTTGGGATAGTTCTTGTTACCTCAAGTTTTTATGCATGTCTATCATGTGGGCCACAGTTAGACTCTCGAAGCTCATGAACCATGAAGAAGATGGCATATCAAGGACATGCCGCTTTCTTGCTAGAGGGTTATGAACTAAGGGAAGGTTTTCTTGGATGACCTCTAGTACGAATGAATGCACAAAGCTAGTATGAATTGAAAATGGTTCACACAGAGTCACATCCAAATGGAATGCGGTGGTTCTCGATTTTTTATGAGTTACCATATTGGATCTACTTATTATAGATCAACCACTTGTTGGATCCCATGCATATTTTTAAGAATGAGGGCAGCTTATTATGGGACCACATCACAGGAAAGAGAGACACTGCAGGGGCACGAATGGATTTGAAGGAGGTAGGCAAGATGGAGATACTTTGGCCATAGTTGAGAGTACTAATGGTCATTTGCAACTACCTCGCGCTCCTTAGGTTTTGTCCACTAAAGAAGAGGGCATTGTGAAGCATATTATTAGGTCTATCCACACCCCAATGGGTATAATGCATTTCCTTAGATCCGCTTTTTTCTAAAGACTACAAACTATCAGGGCTAAAATCCCATGATTGGCATAGATATGTTAGGTTTGTATTGGCCTCAATTGTTAGTGGCCTGCATATTTTACTATTTAGTGTCTAGTCTGTGTTTGTAATGCTTCTTTATTTGTGGTAGTTTGTACTATCGATCGCAATCATGGGATGTCTCACTCTAGAAATATGCGGGGCGATTTACAGGTTGTCGAATTTAGTACAATGGATCTCACAGAAGGAGATCAAGACATCCTCTATTGAATCTGCAAGGCGGGGAGTAGTAGAGATGGTCTATCTCCTTGAGAAGTACCTGCCCACCAACATGCTCATGATACAAACCCACCTCGTGGTGTATCTTGTAGATGAAGTGGAGATTGCAAGACCTGTCCATATGTGATGGATGTTCTTCTTGGAGCGCTTCATGAAAACCTTGAAAGGCTTTGTGTGTGATACGGTCAAAAGGTAGAATGGCGAAAGGTTGGCTAGTGTCAGAGGTGTTAGTGCATATTTCACAATGGCTACCAATGGTGGATTCAGACAACAATATACTATGGTCATTGAAGGACGATGATAAACTAACCAGAGATGTGGTGGTTGGAAATGGGGTAGAAAAAAGGATGGATGCTACAACGGGGGAGAAAGTGAATCATTTTTGTATGTTGCATCATGCATCCATGGAGATGTGGCTAGTTAGGTACGAGCAAGCCAGGAAAGATCAGGAAGAAGTATGATCGGAATTTTGATGCAATATGCACTATCAACCAATTCGATATCCTGCATGCATGGAGGAGATGCTATAGTTTATGTCTATGTAATGGTTACATGGATCTTTGGTCGCATCGGGTGGAAGTCTCTATTGAGGAGTGGAAATTCTCGAGGAGATGTATTCCAAAGGTGATCGCATGTTTTATAAGCTATTGTATCTAGATTTTATACGTGACAATGAATCTAACAGTTTCAATGTATAGTACAAAATATACAGTGCGGTATGGTTGTGCGGTGACATTTTCGCATTGAGCGCATCAACAAAATGCGCTCCACAACAGATTGTGGTGTCATAGCAAAGTTTGAGCAAGAGAGTCGATGGCAAGCCACGAATCCAAACACTATTATAGATGAGATGGAGTATTTTGGGAACTTACAAAGTGTTATCTCAGTGGATTACCGTAGCTTCTCCATGATCATATTCGATGTATAGTGGTTCAAAGTGGTATTGGAAGGAGCTGGGGCAACCGTTCGGCGAAGTCCATCTAGATGTCCGAAAATAGATTTCGAGAAAAGATAGACGAATCTACGCGATATGTTTGTCTTGCCGGCCCATTGTGAACAAGTGCATGAACTTTTTTTAAAAAAAAATTCACGATATAGAATAGTCACAAATGTTGAATCACTCTAATATGTGATTTTGAACATGTAATTTTCTATCCAAACCCCTGACAACCTCGATGGTGGTATGTTGTGCCTTCAGCTCTTGGAGTGCGAGAGTGTATGATGAAAGCAATGTTTCCAACATAGATAAGGAGAGTATGCAGGTGGAGGGGTCAATATTGCAGAGGGTGGAGGTTGAAGAGGGCTTGGAGCGTGTAGAGGAGGCAGATTCGAGTAACGATAACGGAAAGATAGAAAGCCATGAATTCTTTGAGAATAAAGTGGACTCCTCCTTCTGTGGTGACCTATCTATAGACCTCCCAGTGTATGTAGAGTTGTGCCAGGAGATTGACATGGAACCATATGCTAGGTCATACTTGTTGCATCCACCTACTCAATTTGTTGATAAACCACATTTAATGGTACTTTAGAATATGCATTTTAAGTATCATCATTTTTTTTAGAGTTATATTACCATGCTTTACTTAAGTCTTTATATTGATTATGTTAACAACACTTTCTGTCTGCGTAGGTTACCTTTGATGATATTTGGAGAGTAGGATGAGTTGAGGATGAGCGACGAGGAGTTGCAGGAGATATTCACACATATGTCTCCAAATCAGATGGCCTGATTCAGAGATATGGTAGACCAGGAGCTATTTGAGACACCATCGGGCCGTTCTATGAGATCTACTTTAGCATGCTCTGATGCTTTGATTTCTAGTAGATGAGGTCAACGCTTCAAACTAGGCCTGGATGGAGGGAGTGGTTCTGGGGAGTGCTGCGGAGATGTGGATGTTGTGAGCCCACGGTCGGCTCCAAATAGTGGCTTAGGTGGATGTTGCGGAGGCATTGATGTAGTGTCTCCATCTCATCGTTCTGGTGGAGGTGTGTCACCTCTAGGATTTGTCATACCTGTGGGGACGTCTACTCTAGTGACTTTGTCAGTCATTCGGCAAGTGGTTCGCAAGTGGCATCCCTATGGGTGCTACTCCGAGAGATACTACCCTCACGAGTACACCAAATGTATAGGGGTCTCCTCATTATGCCTAGGAGTGCGGTCATAGGTGGGAGAGGACACAACTTAGACGTACCCCAAAGGGGTATGGATACCTCATAGAGATGACAGGACATATGCTATGATCATGAATGATTGAGGGGAGCAAGGTGATGTCTCACATGAAAAGTTGTGCCAACAAGTTTTTCGGCACAATATCTTGGACCATTGTAAGAATATACCCGAGGGGAGCAATGACTATATAGTGGCATCCTTGCACGAGGAGTTTCCAGTACCTACAGAGGTTTTCCACTGGGTGGATGATGAAATGTATACGTGCATACATGTCACATAGACGATCGGACGCACGCAAGGCACTCAAGAGTGGCACCTCAAAGCCTGAGTAACTAGACACAGATGATTAGTCGAGACTCAAGGAGGAGGCTAAATTCTCCAAGATGTTGGCAACAATAGAGCGGGAGGTAGCGAGGGCACGATTGGAGGCAGGGTCGTGCATCATCTGGGGAGTGGCAGCCATAAGACTTATTTGGAGGACTTTGTAAGTTTTTCTTTTGTTCTTCTCGCTATTTGCAATATCACTTGTACTGACAATTGTGTTTCTAACAATTGTATTATGTTTTCTTTGCAGCACTCCATCATAAATTGCGATCTCACCAGCTTGGAGACTCGATATGCGAAGAGACACGATCTCACTGCATTGATCGATAGACTGTATGCATGCAGTGGCCCAATAAGTAAATCATATTTCTTGTCCGTAGTTACTATTTTTTAAAAAATGCATTATGCATGGTGAACTGATGTGTAGTTGTTTATTTTGCAAAGTCCGTTCAATGCTCCTTTGCATTGGGACGAGCTTTTTGATGGCGAGGATCTGTAGCTCGTGCTTGGATTCGTGGAGCACACACCCTCTTCTTTTTTGGTCTCGTGATCTGTGCAGGCATCTTCCATGTACTATTCCTTAGAAGTACTTATCATCCTTTGTATCTTGCGATAATTCCATGAGTTTTCAGTAATGATCTTGTACTTATTCTATGTATCAGTCTTGTGGGTTCAAGTACATTTTGCGCTCATCTTGAACGACTATTGCATACCTAGCATGTAACTCATTTGTAAGAATATTATACAGCACATGGTGCTATATGTGCTGCCTTGCCACAAATTTTTTCTTTGCAATAACCATCGCTATTATCATTGCTAATTTCTTTGCACGCATCGCTATTGGCATCGCAATATACATCGCAAAACATCGTTATATGCGTCGCTATTTGCATCGCAAAAAGCAACAAAAATAGCGATGCATATAACGACATTTTTGTAGAGATGCTTATACCGACACTTTCAACGACAATGAGGGCAATTTTTTTAATGAACATTTGCATCGCTTTGAATGTCGGTATGAGGCATGTATATTGTAGTGACTATTGCAAATGCCTCTTCGATTTACATATCACTTGCCATGCAAGATGTATATGCTTACACAAACACACACACACACACAGACCCTAGCCTTAGCATCCCCCTGCTCTGTGTCTTTTGATGATGAGTCTCTCATGTGCACAATGTATTAGTCTATTTCATACTATTTCATGTGCAAATATAAATAGAGAAGGGGAGCACAAAGAGAGAGAGAGAGGTTTGGGGTTCAAACATGTGGCATCTGCAGTAGAGCAACCCTTCAAAGGTTTTACAAGGGGTTTAGGAGGTTGCCACGTGGCACCCTTCCAAAAGCTTTGGGTAATACATATAGAAGAAACATATACATAATTACTCATTACAATTATGTCAAAAAATGCAAACATAATGATACATATTTAGTAATTATAATACATATAAATACTAATTATACTTATAAATTTTATCAATAATCCATTAAGCATTTATTATTATCATTATATACTACATATATATACACACACCAAACTTACATAATATATATTATATTAATGACCATATATACACACATATGATATATATAATTATAATTGTATATAGTGTATATATATTTATATTATTAATTTATTTATCTATTCAATATATTATTTAAAGCTTTAACATAGGGATCTCAAATAAACCAAAAGCCTCCCAAGCCTATGTGTTACAACGAGGAAAAGTTTGGTATTCCTTGAAAGGTGATTGGGGGTTGTATTTATATTCTCTCTCTCTCTCTCTCTCTCTCTCTCAATTGAACATACACTCTTTTTCTCTCTTTCTAGAACTTTTTTCCATTAAACATAGGATATAGTCATGGAAAGGGGAAAGGTGAGTCTTTGAAAAATTGTATAGAGATGAATTTATTTTTTAATTAGATATAATAAATTATATGATATTTTAATGGTAAAACATCTACATGTAATGTCTATATACTCTAAAAACATCCACAAATGCTCATACATTTGTTTTATTTGTTATTTACAACTTTGCTTTAGGTATCCCAAATCAACTAGAAGTCTTCAAAGCCTATATTGTAAAATGAGAAGAAGTTTGGCATAAAGAGTTTTTTTTCTTAAAGGATGAGTGGGAGTTATATTTTTTCACACACACAAATTTAATTTCACACTTTCTCTCCCTTTCTCTTTTTTAATTGAATGTAGGATATGATCATGAATAGGGGAAAGGTGATGTTGTTTTCTCTCTCTCTCTCTCTCTCTCTCTCTCTCAAATGAATTTATTTTTAAATTAGACATACGAATGATATGATATTTTAATGGTGTAGCATATGCATGCAATCTCTACATACTCTAAACACATCCACAAATGCACATATACTATTCAAAAAAAGAGTTGAACTTCTTTTTTTAATTGAATATGGGATGCATAATAATTTTAATGGTTGAGTTTAAAATCACACACAAGTGCATATACATTATAAAAATACATGAACAATACATGCACACATACACATATATATGTGCACATTATTTGTAAATATATGTACACATGTATGCACACATATATGTATATATGCATACATGCTCACATACATAGACATATATGAGAGAAAATATGGAGAGAGAGAGAGAGGA